>NC_058136.1:49486356-49516575 GCF_016433145.1 Gracilinanus agilis
TCAGCCATTCCCCAATTGAAGGACATACCCTCCTTTTCCAATTTGTTGCCACCACAAAAAGCGCAGCTATGAATATTTTCGTACAAGTCTGTTTATCTATGATCTCTTTGGGGTACAAACCCAGCAATGGTATGGCTGGATCAAAGGGCAGGCATTCTTTTATAGCCCTTTGAGCGTGATTCCAAATTGCCAGCCAGAATGGCTATCCAGCATTCTCTTTTGCTGGCATTAATCTCCCATTTTTCTTGTAGTATAGTTTACCTGCTTGCTGACCACTGTGACTGCATTGTTTAGATACTTAACACTTTATATCTATGTGTCAACATCTTAGTTGGCATATCAGAATGATTTAGCCTAGGCCTGCCTGCATATCATTTTATCAGTTCCTACTTTTTCCATTTAAACACACATTAGCATTCCCAAAAGACAGACTTGGTTATAACTTTAGTTTCTCAATGATTAAACTGCAATTATCTAATAACCTAACAAAATTAAAAGTTCAATTAAATGGAGAAGAATGTAGAAATAACGAAAAATAAGCTGAAACAGGAAAATGAGTGAGGACAAGGATTTATTATTTTGATGAAATGCAATTTCTAAGGTATTTCTTGAAATCACTAAAAATCCAATTGCACTTAACTTTTACAAGTACTGTACTATATAATGGAGTAGAGCAGGTGACACAGGGGATACAACACCAGGCCTGGAGTCAGGAAGACCTGAGCTCAAAATGAGCCACTGACATGAACTAGCTGTATGACCTTGGGCAACTCACTTAACCCTGTTTACCTCCATTTTTTTCATCTGTTAAATGAGATGGAGAAGAAAATGGCAAACCACTCTGGTATCTCTACCAAGAAAACCCCAAAAAGGAATCACAGAGTCAGAACCAACTGAAACAACTAAATAACCACAATAATATCCTCAATAAAAATCATTTAGGTTCAAAATACTTGCCTAGAGATCCCTTGAGAGTCTCAAAAACGAAAAAAAAAGTTCTTCCTTTTCATTAGTTTTTACCTAGTATGGTAGGTCATTGGACTGAAACATTTTTTTAAACCCTTGTACTTCGGTGCATTGTCTCATAGGTGGAAGATTGGTAAGGGTGGGCAATGGGGGTCAAGTGACTTGCCCAGGGTCACACAGCTGGGAAGTGTCTGAGGCCGGATTTGAACCTAGGACCTCCTGTCTCTAGGCCTGACTCTCACTCCACTGAGCTACCCAGCTGCCCCGGACTGAAACATTTTTAAAAGATTCTCAGAATATACTACAGCAAGCATTGTTAGCATGTGATTTAAAATATTTTTAAATATTTCATTCCACTTTCCTTCCTTACTAAGGGTAGGATGGGTAGTCTGCTGAGTTAATTTGTCAGTAATGTGTCTGGGACAGACACAGCAGCGATTATAATGAGGTAAATCCCAAGGACAAATCTAGCAGCAGTAATTTACTAGTCATGTGACTTAACCTCTATCTCTCTTTTTTTCTTCAATTGTAAATGGGGATCATGATAGCACCTACTTTGCAGGGTTGTTGTGAGGTTCAAATACAGTACTATTTGCAAAGCTCCTAGCATAGTGCCTTACATACAGAAAGGGCTTAATAAATCTTTGTTCCTTTTTGTCCTTCTTCTTTCTTTCCTTGCTTCAAGAGGGAAGGTATGGGGGGGGGGGCTGGTGTTTCCCTATGCAATTAAGTACATTAAGTAGGTGATAACATATCATCTATTCTAACTTGTGCCTAAGATCTATTATAATGCATATCATTCAAGAAATGTCTGATCAGAAAAAGAAGGAAATTAGTCATGGTAAGAGGAGAGAATAACAGATTAAGAGCCCAAGTATTACACTGGTATCCATTAAATGATAACAGTCATAGAAGAAGGTTTCCAGGCCACTGTGTGGTTCCTGTATGAAAGTTTTATGGGAGGACCTGGATTAGAATCAAATAAACCAAGAAAGCATTGATGGGTTATTAGTTACACCATTAGATGGAAGAGCTGTATCGACGACATCACAGATGCACTTGCAGCAGAAGATTAGAAATCACTTCATGCCAGCAAATGGGAATTCCCCAAAGCCTGTCTGCAGGAAAGTTGGGGACTCTTGGAAGTATCTTGTGTTAGCACTTAAAGAAGGAGAGTTCCCTTCTCCAACCAGGAGAGGAAGAACCCAAATCTCAAAGAAATGAGGGGACATCAATGTGCTTGGGAGTTGGACCAAACTCCTGATGGCATGGCAACTGAGAGAGATGGGGAAATGGAGAGCTTACTGCTTCACAGCACTGTTGTGGCAGCTGCAGCTGCTTTGCTATGATCATGAATTTGCAAGAGAAGAGAAGAATGGTAAAAGCAAGATAGAATAAACCGAAGGTGTGCCCTGTCTGTCAAACATCATGGTGGCAAAAACTCACCCTCTATGATTACTTTAGGAGGCCTTCTTTCTTTTTTAGCCCTCTTCATAGTCCCTGCTTTTTCAAACAACCTGTTGGCTTTGTGTACTGGTCAAGAGTTCTCCAAAATAAAAGATTAATAATTTCTCTAAGACAGTGATGGGCAAACTTTTTAAAGAGGGGGCCTAAGGAAAGGAAATGCTCATGTGTCAGTCTGTTTCTAAGGCAACTCTTTCGAAGTTTCATTATATTGTATCCTACTCATTGTATTCATCAGATCAAGAATAATGTCGAGTGGCTGGATAGAACATTTCAGGGGGCTGCATCTGGCCCCCGGGCCTTAGTTTGCCCATCACTGCTCTAAGATATTGTTTTGTGTGTTTTGGGAAGGTGGAAACAGCAGAATGGGGAGTTATAGCTGGGGAAGACAGAGAGAGAAGGATGAAAGAAGGGAGAGAGAAGAGAAACAGAGAGAATAGTGATTTAATGATTTGTCTGGTAGCCCCAAATAGTAAAATATTTAATATGTGACCTTTAATATCCCGTTATATTTAAGTTTTTATATCATTTCATTTGTTGATCTAAAATTCAGAAGCTGCTGCCTATGTCCTGGCTAATGGATTTTGTTATCTATAGCAGCATGACATAGGAAGGTATTTTTCAAGGAAAGAACTCCATAAAGTGGACATTTTGAGGTTTCTGTTCTGTCAAAACAAAATGTATGAATATATATTTTAAGAGAAAAAATAAGGAACCGGTACAATTAAGCAATTGGACAAATATTATGCCAAAGAAAACAACATGTTGGCAATTAAAAATGTGTTTTTAAAATGAGTTGGTGCTGATTTTATTATTAAGAAATACTAAAATAACTGACTAATATTTTCGAAATAATTGTTTTCTAATCACCCAAAGTAGAAGTGAGATCGGAGTATAAATAAGAAAATGCCATAGAACAAAAAAGGGGGAAAAGATATTATGAATCAGGAAAAAAAATGTTATTTGTATCTACATAAGAGGGACAATTAGGGATACAGGGATATATGGAGTGAATAAGGAAGAAAATGTGATAGTGAGGGACAAAGTTAAGTTTTATGTCTTTCCACCACTGCCTCTGAAAAGCCTCCTCTCTCTGCTGGGCCATACCAATGAAATCTGCTCTATCTAATGGTCCCACAGGTTGGGTACCATTTGGAACTCATACAAACACTCTTCTAATACCAATGAAATTAATGGCCCCATTCATTGAGGATGGAAAGGAAAAGGCTGCTTAACATTAAGCATTTCATCATTTTCTGCAGACTGACTTAGTTTTCATTGTAAGCCTAATGAATATATTCAAGCTTCAGGGGAAACCACAACCAACCAAGCAAATGGTAGATATGAGTCAGAACTTGAGTAGCTGCTTGTCTCTGCTCTCAGCATGGGGTGAACAGTTCACAGTATTTTCATTTTCTGCTTTTAAAAAAATTCTATCTTTCTGCAAATGAAAAATAAATCCCTCCTAACTACTTTTGCATTTGTCCTTTGTTTTTCAATTCATTCTCTATTTTTGCTTGTTTATTTGACATTTACAAGGCAAAGTTTTATGGGTTTTTTTTAAGATTGTCAATTAATTCTATGAGTAGAGAATTTGCTTTGGGAGGCTTGGGACACTGTTAGTTTGCATAAATTCCATCCAGTATGAATATTGTGCCATCTCCTTAGCCACAATGGGCTTTGAAACATTATTGTTACTGAGTTATTATTCATGACAACTCAAAACAGGGATGAACTGGTCCTAAAATGGGCAGGGTCTAGCTCTAGCTCCCAGAGCAGTCACAAAGCTAAAGCTTGACACCCTCTATTCCAGCTGTCTGAACAATGCCAGACATCTGGCTGAACACTGAAAAATTCAGTCAATTATGCAGACATTTGGAAACATCCTAATAATTTGGCTGATTATGAGGTTTTAGTTGGATGTCTGGAATTATGTGAAATGATTTTTGGTTCAATACCATTTCTGGGCATTGCTTCCTAGAATATTCCTCTTTGTTGTTAGAATCTATTCTGTGTTCTTTGCTTTCTCTGCCCCTTTCTTCTCATGTCTATACGCTTGAGAAAGACTCTGCAGAGGAAGAGACACTGGAAATTGGTGAAAGAGGGAAAGTGGTGTGGCATGACCTCAGAGGAAATGGAACAGCATAAGGCCAAAGGCAATAGAAAGGATAGGATAAAACAGAGACAGGTGATGAGGAAGGGAAAGGGGGCTAGCTGATGAGGGAACAAGCTAGATGACTTTGGTCTTCTCAGAAGGAGAATGAGAAGAATATAAGATAATTTGCTAGTGGAGGGACAGGAGGTGATGAGCGGTTGGAATGAATTTGGAGAATTGAGAAGTTGGAGAATATGATAAGTTTGGGTTTCAACCATCATCAACAGTAATAATTAAAAGGACATATGTTATAAGGAGTAAACTGGTGGCACTGAGTCAAATTGCAACTTTAAGAAAAATAGCAATTTGAAAATATAAAAATGGTTTGAGTATATAAAATTTATTCTAAGTGCAATTGTTTATGTGAACTTCTTCAAATAATAACTATATTATGAGCTGGAGGAGACCTTAGATTTCATCTCCCTCATTTTACAATTGAGAATACTGAGGCCCAGAGAGGTTAAGTGATTTACCCAAAGTTGCACAGTAGTAACTGGAGGAACTGGGATTTGAACAAAGGGGCTCTCATTCTATATTCAATTCTCTTTTCACTGCAATGCATCAGTGACTAAGAATGATTTATGAAAACATAAATGATAAAACACTTGAAAAGTGACCACATCATCTTAAAATTCCTGATAGAGAAGATTGGCAACCGCCCTAGAATTTAAAGAGCCAACTTCAAGAAGTTCAGGTCAAGGATAAGTAGGATTTTGTGTCCTAAAACTCTACAGAGAAGGAAAGAAAACTCTGAAAAAAACGAATTTTCCATGACAAATACAAATTATTCATCTGAGTAAGCAGAAAAGGGATTTGTTTTAAAAAATTAACTTGGATTCTCTAGGAATTCATCAAAGATTATGAAAATTTTTAAAAGCATATACAGATGTTTAGTAATATAAGAACATAAGTCACAGTGAAGCCAAATACCACCTTTACCCCCAAAATTTGTCTAATAAACTAATATATAAACAACAATAACAAAAGAAATCATTCTCCATAAGATAATTCCTAGTCCTAAGTATTTCCAGCTCCAAATAAACTGAACATTCTTCCTAAATATACCATGTGCTCCCTTCTCAGGGCTCTCTATAACCATCATCTTGCATGTCTTTTTGTTGACTCTCAGGATCTCCCCTTGCTCAGGATTCCTCTAGAACTCTAATACATCACTGAAGAGAATGGAGAGAATTCATTCCATCACAGACCTCTGGATAGGATATGTCAATACATGATTTTTGATGGGAGAAAGACCCGATGGTGAAGGGATAGAATGAAAGGGCTTTCCATCTAGCAAGAAGACTGACTGAAAATGTTCGATAAAAATACAGGGTAGAAGGCAACAAAGAAAGTAAAGAAAAAAAGAAAAAGAAAGGTAAAATACTTTAAATAAGATGGCTCACTGAGAGAAAGTATTTGAGACCAACCTGCCTATCCCATCCCATCATCTTTAAGACAGTTAGGTGGTGCATTAGAAAGAGCACTGGGCATAGAGTCAGGAAGTCCTGCATTCAAATCCACCCTCTGACACTAACCATGTTATGTGACCCCGGGCAAGGCAATAGATCTTTTATATGTCTGAGTTTCCTCATGTATAAAATAAGAATAATAATAGTACCCACTCCCCTAGCGTTATTGTGAGGATCAAATGAGATAATAATTTTAAAACTTTTAACATACTGTCCTGGTACAGAGCAGGCATTACATAAATGTTAGCTATTATTATTATTCTATTAAAAGGCAAGAAAAGCCTTTTAATAGAGGAAACAAAGAAAGAACAATAAAAGTATATAAAAACCTTAAGAAAAATTAATCAGAAGAATTACTCACGGGAACCCCAGGAAACCAATTGATGACTAAAGAAAAACAAGTGAAGAGAGCCACTATAATGAATAAATACTATGTTGAGAATGAAATTGATTCAAAAAACTCTGCTCAAAGGGAAAGTATAACAGCAGTTACCTTAATAGTACCAGAAATAATTTAACTATAAAATTTTTCAGAATAGTTCAGAAGAGAAATGAAGAAAACTAAATGCTTTTTAAGTAAAGATGGACATTGGGACAAAAAATGGATTTCTCAAAGTAGCAATAAAAAATAACAACATACAGAATTTAATAGAAACAATGGAGAATCATATAATACAATTTCCTATGAAGAAAATATTTGCCTTTGAACTCAAGAAAGCGTTAGTGAAAAAAATGACAACAATATCAAAATGCAAGACAAAAAGAAAACATGAGATTGCTATAAACCAAGACTAACTAACTACCTAAATACTTAAAAGAAAAGTTAAGCATATAGCAGGAGAAAATAGACAGTAAAATTACCATAATGATAGAGAATTTCAATATACTCCTTTCAGACTTATCTGAATCTAAAAAAAGATCAATGAGATAAATTAAGGAGCTGACTGAAACTTAGAAATTATAGAATGGTGATGAATGAATGGGAACACAAAGGAGGTTAAATATTCCTTAGCTGTATATGACATCTTTACAAAAACTGATGATATATTATGGTATAACATTCTTATAAACAAATTCAGAAAAGCAAAAATACTAAAAGCATATTTTGCTAAGTAAAGGCAATAAGAAGTTTTTTAACACTAGATTTTTGAAGAAATAATTAAAATCAGTGATCAAAATACACAATCCTAAAAAAATGGTGGGCCAGAAAACAAAGTAGAGAAAGAATAGAAAAGGTTACCAAATAAAATGAAAACAATGAAATAATACACCAAAATTACTTCATGGCTAACTGTCTTTGTTTCCTCACATGTAAAATGAGAAGAATAATGGCATCTACATCCCAGGGTTGTTATGAGGAAAAAATGAAAAAAAATTGTAATCTACTCTGTAAACTTTAAAGCTCTATATAAATTCTAGTTATTATTTTGAAAAAAATAAATTTTAAATGTAAAAATAATTAAATAATTAAATATACAACTAACTTCTGGTTTTATAAAGTGGAAATGAAAACCAAATGGTTCATATCAAAAATTTAAAAAGGAGAATTCACAACAACTGATGACAAAATACAGAAAATGATGAGAAATCATTTTGTCTAGTTCTATACCAACAAAACTAAAATTTAGATAAGCAATAAAAACTAAGATAAACAAAAATACGTAGATTAATATAACAAAAGAAGATTATTGTAAATGAAAAAATCATAAATGAACATTCAAAGAAAAACACTCAGTATTTACAAGCATTTTACTCAGGACTTAAAAGCGAATTTTATCAAATGTTCTAAGAGCATTTCATTCCAATATTACTGACCCTTTTTTACCAAAAAAAAAAAAAAAGAAAGAAAAGAAGAGACCTTTCTAAACTCTCCCTATGATATAAATATTGTTTTGATACCAAGGGAAAGTCAAATCATAGTAAGAAAACTATACACCAATATCACTAATGAACAATGAAGAAACTATATTACAAAAACCATTAGCAAACAGGATACAACAGCATTTTAAAATAGTAACATATTAAGACTAGGCAGGATTTATGCCAAAAATACAGAGTTTGTTCAATATAAGAAAACGTTCAAAATTAATAGACTATATTAGTAATAAAATAAATTTTAAAACATGGAAACAGAAAGACTAACATTCCTGAGTTCAAATTTGCCCTCAGACACTTAGTAGCCATGTGACCTTGGGCAAGTTATTCTACTCTGTTAGCCTCAGTTTCCTTATCTATAAAATGAGCTAAAGAAAAACATGGCAAACCTTCCTGCTATCATTGCCAAAAAACTCCAAATGGGATCTCAAAGAGTGGAATGCCACTGAAAACAACCAAACAAGACACTGAAAATTATTTTGATAAAATCAGATATCTATTTCTATTAAAAATGCTTGATGGTTTGAGAATAAATGGATTTTTGCCTAACATGATAAATGATTTACCTAAAAAACAAACATCACATGTAATGGAGAAACCTGAAAGTCCTTTCCAATAAGATTGTGACAAAGATGCCCATTGTTACCACTACTATTTAATATAATAAAAAAAATGCTAGTTATAGCAATGAGGCAAGAAAAATAAATAAATTGAGATAATAAACATAGGCAAAGGAAAAACAAAACTGTCACTCTTTTTACAGATATGATACCTAGAGAAGCCCTAAAGAATTAACTAAAAATTGAAAGAATAAATTTTGCAAAGTTGCAGGATATAAAGTAAATTTACATAAATCATTAGTATTTCTGAATATAAAAATAAAACTAAATAGGAAGAGAAATTTCATTCAAAGTAATTACAGAAGCATAAAATACTTTATATGAATTAAACAAGATAATCTTTACAGAAATAAAGGTGGACTTAAATAATTGAATAAATACTAATTGAATTATATTTTATATAATACAAATGAAAACACTACCCAAATTAATTTGCTTACTTAGTCTCGTCTGAATAAAACTACCAAAGGATTGTTTTCTATAGGTGAAAAAATAAAGTTCACGTGGAGGATGACAATATCAAGAACTTCAAGAGAAATAAAGAAAACCTGTGGTTAAATGGGGAATCTAGCAATACTAGAAATCAAACTATATTACAAAGGTATTATAATCAAAGTGTCCTAAAAAATAACAGAACGGATGGTTTGAGAGGAACCTAGGAGAACCTTTAAGAACTTTGAAATAAGCAGAACCAGTAGAACAATTCATACAATAAAAACAGTATTATAAGGAAAAACTACTTTGAAAGACATGAGAACTCTGATCAATGTAATGATGAAGTATTATGCCAGAAGACTGATGAAGAAGCATGTTATTCTATCACTTGACAGATATGACAGTCATGATACAGAAAAATGCATATTTTCAGACACTTTCAAAGTGGAAATTTGTTTTACTTGTCTACCCATATTTGTAACAAGAGCTTTGTTTTGCTTTTTCCCAAAGGGAGGTACAGAAGGGAAAGCAGTGAGACATATGAACAGTATAACAAAAAGAGGAGAGACACATTGTTATTATTTTTTAATTTTTAATGAAGATGAAAGAACAGAAAGAAGTCCAGAAAGAAACAAAGACAAACAAGATAGCTTTAAATTCTACAGAATGAATTTATCATATATTTTTAAAGACAATAAAATTATATACAAGGTATTTGCAGTTTCAGGTGTAATTTCTCTTCCACTACATATATTCTACAAATGCCATGATACAAGAACACAAACTACTTTAACAACTACTAGGAAAACTAGAGCACAGTCTGTCAGAAAATTGATTTAGATCCAGGTCTTATTGCATATATCAAAATTAGCTTGAACTAGATAAGTAAAATAAATATAAAATAATATCATAAAAAAAGTATTAGAAGAGAATAGGAGATACTTTTTAGAGTTGACTAAGATTGAGAACCTCTCCCAATAAACATACTGTCAAAGGAAAAGAACAGTTTTCAAAAGAAGAAATATAATCTATTTCTAGTGATGCAAAAAAACCCTCTAAATCACTAATAAGAGAAATGCAATGTGAAGCAACTATGAGATTTCATCTCACATCCAAATTGGCAAAGCTGAAAAATGATGCGAATAGAATTGGAGGGGTCATGAGAAGATAAGCTCTACTATACTGTTCCCAGAACTGTGAACTGGTTCAACAATTCTTGGAATCATTTTGGAACAAAGTGACAAAAGTTACTAAACTATTCATACCTTTCAAACCAATCATTCTATCCCACTGCATATATTCTAAGGAGATAAATGAGAGAAAGACACCAAATGCAATGGAAATATGTCTTTAGTTGAGGATAGGTTCTAAAATCAGATTACAAGGTCAAAATTTCAGATGGACAAAATTACTCTGTCCCTGTAGAAAGTCCAAGTTGAACAGTCCCTCACATTTCAGGAAAAATATAGATTAAAGGGCAAAATGGTTACCAAGCTTTGGGATAAGGATTGACCTAAAGCCTAGGTCATTCAGGCTAGTGAACAAAGCAGGGCTGAATAAATCTAGCTTGTCTATCATGACCCATATGGCCCCTTATTTTGTGCTAGGGGTATGTGACTTTGGGGACTTGGAGTAGATTCCTATCTCTCATCTTACATTCACTCAAGAGTATATGATCCCTAAATGGAATAGTTGTCAGATTTAGCTACGCTATTTATATCATTGCATTATTTAACTGTAAATCTCTAGTTTCTTTCCCCCTTGTAGGTAGAATCTAATTTTTCTAAGTTGAATGTTCATGTAACATGATTCTACTATATACCAAGACAGCCTTTTCAGTATTTTAAGAACAGAAAACTAAAAACAAATAGGGGTCTATCAAGTGAGTAGTAACTAAATAAATTGTGCAGCAATATTATTGCACTTCAAAGAATGACAAACAGGAGAAATTCCTGGAAACATGAAAAAAATTAATAAATTGATCTCTAGTACTCAAAGTACAACTAAGAGAACAATATATAAAGTATCAGCAATAACAAACCAAAGGAACACTGAAAGATTTCAGAAAACAAATGAAATGCAATGGTCAGTATTATGGTCAGACTGATGACCTACAAACTTCCTTCCAGGGGTGGTGAACTATCCGAATAGAAAGTTATATAAACTGTCAGTCCCAGTCACAATACTGGAAGACTCTATTTAAATATTTTTCTTTTCTTTGTTATCAGGGATATTATGGACTGATTGTAATACAAAAACAAAATGCAGTAATAAAAACTTTTTTTTTAAACAAAAGAGGGTTGGACTAGAAAAGGCATCTCATAAGTAGTCTGGGAATTTGTTAAAGTGGGCTAAGGTTAGGAATGAAAATTTGTTGTAAGTTATCTATGGTGGAGATAATCTTAGCTTGGATAATTGAGAGTTGATAAAATAACCCCAAAATATTAAAATATTAAATATTAAAGGATACATCATTGTGTACTGGGGCTTTTATCTTCATATCTTGTTTCTAGAATATGAGCTAGCTATGAAAGATAGAATTAGCAACGAATTGAAACAGAAGATATATGAGGAAATGGTCAGAGAGCCCTTATCTGCCTTTCACCGGGTCCAAAGAACCTACAGTAAGGATACTAAAGAAAATTAAGGTGATTGCTAAGTAACTTTCAACGAACCTTTAAAAATTGTAAAAAATGAAAAAGGACCTTGCAAGAGAGAATGGACATAGACAAATGATGTACCTATTTTGAAGAAAGAAGGAGGAGGCATTTTTTCAAACTATGTACTGGTCAGCTTGATATGCATTCCTGTCAAAATCTGAGAAGCCTTTATGAGAGGTATAAGGGGGAGTGGTAATCATTAGAAGCCAGAAAGGACTTAATGACAATAACATTATAAATTAACTTCATCTTTTAAACATGCATCCCTTTTTTTCAATGCACACAGCCAACACCCTAGTTTAGGCCCTATCTTCGTTTCTCTTCTAGGCCATTGCAAGTAACTCCCAATTAGATATTACTTCAAGTTCTTCCTTACTCTAATCCATCCTCCACATAGCCGCCAAAGTAATTTTCTTAAAGCACAATTCTGCCCATGTCAGGCTCTGACTCAAAATATTCCAGTGACTCCTAATTGCTTCTAGGATAGAACATAAACTCTTCTGTTTGGCATTTAAAGTCCTTCATAAATGGGCCCCAAAGTAGCTTTCTTTTCTTATTATACATGAAACATCTTCACACACTATGGGTCAGCCACACTAGTCTTCTTTTCATTGTTTGTATATGGAATTCTATCTTCATCCTTTGTGCCTTTCCCCATTTATCCCCAATGCCTGGAATGTACTCCCTCCTCATTTCCAACTCAAAAAACTCTGGTTCCCTTTCAGGTCCAGCTCATAAAGCTCTTCTTGTTAGGGAAATGTGAATTCCTTAAGGGTAGGAAGTATTTTTAAAAATTTTCTTTGTATCCTCATTGCTTAGCACAATGCCTGGCACATAGTTAATGTCTATTATTCGAATCATTGATGTATGTCATGTTAATTTTGTAAGTTTTGCTTGATTACAATACCAAAATCTCTTCAGTTATATGTGATATTCATAGATTTTTATTCATGTAACATTGCTAAGTGATCATAAATTAAAGATGGAAGAAATACTGGTAGTGACCACTGATCTTAAGGCAGATATTTTTAGCTCTCTGTCCTGTTTCAAAACTACTCGCTATGGCTTGTGTTTGCAAGTAGAGAGTGCCTATCAGTCCTGATTATACCACAGGCAGAAGGTTAGGCCTTCCAGAGGTTCTTATAAAGATTGCACTTTGGTAAATATCATAAATGACACTGGGGATGGTGCCAATGAAAAGACGTCACTAAAAGCAAATGCTACCTCCTTGAGGATTTTCCCGAGGACCAGTCCTGGTAATAGCAAGCAAAGGCAAGGTAAGCAGAGACTGATAGTTAGAGAAGTGAACCAGGTTGCTTGTTTTTTAATAAGCAAACTTTTAGCTGAAATATGAATCAAAGAACTAGAGGTAACCTCCTGGAATGGGTCAAGGGCAATCTTCCTGTTCATATATATATGTATATAAAACTGGCCCCACTTATAACTTACAGATAAACATTTCTAAAGCAAATATGGGTGGGGTTCATAGTAGGATGGTGATGAAGTAAACAAAATATAAGTTTCAAAATCAAGAACACTTGAAATCAAATCCCATCTCAGACACTTACTAGATATGTGACCCTGGGCGAGTCTTTTAATCATTATGTGCCTTAGATTCCTCATCTACAAAGTAGACAGTAATACACTTATCTCACAGGTAGGTTATGAGGATAAAATGAGTCAATAGATAAAAAGTACTTTGCAAACCTTATAGTGCTATATAAATACAAACTATTGTTCTTATCTTTATTTCAATATAATTGGTTTGCTTTGAAATCTTGGGTATTTTATGCATTTAAAGATCTTATTCTGTGACAAGTCCTAAGGCTTCACTAGACTGTCAAAGATATCCACCAATATACAAAAGGTTAAGAAGCCCTGCTTTTAAAGATACCGAGTTTACTTAAGAAGGCCTTGCTAACACAAGATGAATGACATGAAAATTCCTTGAAAGGTCTTGTTTTACAGCAGTGACAAATCTCATTGCCTGCAAAAGGCGAAGAAACAAAAGCCTTTTCCACTGACAGGGCCATCCATGGATGCATTTTTCTGTCTTAAGCAACAATCAACTAGAGGCAACCCCAGGCAATAATTCAAGGGCAACCATCCCTCTCATAAATATAGAATTGGATCCACTTGTGACTGACAGGCATTTGGCTCTTTTGCATTCTGAAGATACTAAAAAACATCATATTTTATTTGATGCAATGGCCAAGTCTTGGTTTTCCATTATGCAGAGTATCCTGGTTGTTGTGCTCCCCTTAAGCAGTATCCATCTTGAATCAGATTAAGTTGAACAAGAATAATTTCAGTCTCTCAAAAGTACCGTTTCCATTTTTCCTTTTTCCCCATACCTCCTTGTTCTCAAATTACTTTTAGTAGCCTCTAGGTTCACTTGAAACATTATTTCCGAGATGCCAAACAGATAGCATTCTTTTTGCCCTTAGCACAGTAAGATTGGTAGGGTCAACCTAATCGTGGTAAAAAAAATGCTAATCCAAGTTACTTCTACCATTCTTCAGGTGGCTTTCTGGCTCTTAGAGCAAAACCAACTAGTCTCTCTCAAAACAATGAGGATGATCTCATTTTTAATCACAAAAGGCAATAAGCAAAGCACTCTCATACCTCTATTTCTTTGGGAATTCATTCATACTTTGGCAATATTATAGGTCCCTTGAATCTTCCAGCAATTTCTACTTTATCAAATTATGTCATTCAGTGTGAAACCACTTCATATAGAAGTTTTAAGTAGGATTCCAAATGACTTTGAAGTCAAATTTCCTTTAATTTTCTGTTAGAGGAAAAATTCCAAATGGAACAGACTTCTGTGAGAGGCCTGTGCCAAGAAAGAATGGAAAAGGGGGGGAAGGCATCTGTTTGCCAAGAAAAGTCTGAAGATTTTCCCAGAACTATACAAGTAACAATCAATAGTTCATTTGCAAGCTGGGCTATAAGCTCCATACTGTCTTCCCTTCACTCTTTTATTCCAACCTCTCCAAGGATTATACTCTGAAATTGTTCTCTATAATCCTACCTATACTTGCCACAAGCTGGTTGATTTTTTGAGGTATTTCCATGTCTCTTCCCTATCAAGAAATCAACAACTTATGATTATCTGATCTGCATGCATTTTCCAAAAACACTGACCCAAGCTCCTGGTTAATGGGAATTGCTAATTACTAGCAAAGATATGGGACAGGATTAGGTGAGGTTCATTACTAGAATTAATTTATCCCACAATAAAGATGGACTATTCATTCCAGGAACACCAAATAGGTTTGTTTTAAGCATTTCTTAGTAGGGTATTTGATTCTGCATCACAGCCTGGCTCTGACAATGTGAAAAGTTAGAGGAAAGGAAAGCACTGTGGTTAATTCCTCACAAAAGCAAATATAGAAGAACACGAAAAATCCTTAGTAGCTCTGTGCCACCATTAGAATCCTCCCCAATCAAGTTTAAAATATCACCACAAAATGAATACAGGAGTGAAAGAACAAACAAGGAGACAGAGTAAAACAACTTTCAAGAAAAGAAAAATCCAAAATGTAGGTAAAGAACACCTGGAGCACTGGGGCGAGAGGAGAGCAGAGCTAGCAAGAAGCTGTAGCAAATAGGAAAGAGCAAGCCAAGAATGAGTCACACACCCCAACTTCACATCTGATGTCCAAGGTTTGGAACCTATGCCCCAGCCAACATCCAGATCTTAAGACCCAGCCAGAGGAAATAGAGGTACAAGCCAACCCTTACCCCTTCAAATTTCAAACCTGTGGAGAACTCCATATCCAGAACCCAGGGAATTCCAGTCTGGGTTTGGGACAAGGACTTAATTCACACTTTGGGGTAGATGATTGTACTAAGTACTAAGTACTTATCTTTTTGCCTAAAGCTCAGGGCAGAGATCCAAGACAGAACAATGAAGGGTGTGCCTGATTGGATCAAGCACACAGTGAGACCAAAATCTTGAGACTAAGCCTGAGGCTAGAATTTGATCAGTCCCAGACCTGATAAAGATCAGAGTGAGATCAAAAGCTTACACCTGAGCCTGAAGAAAGTCTTTAAACTAACTGCATCACAACTGAATCATCAAGGAGAGGGGGCTTTCAGAGTTCTTAGCTCTCAGACCAAGACAACATCCCCCTAAGCCTAACTATAATTAGATGGGAAAAATGAACAAATAACAAAAAAGCACCTAACTCTAAAATTTTTTATAAAGACAAAGAACAAGATACAGACACTGAAAGGGGCAGTGAAAGCAAAGGAAACACACACAGAAGTTCCAAAAGAAATATATGGATTAGACAGAGATTCTGGAATAACTCCAAAATGACCTCACAAAACAATTAAGAGAGGTGGAGGAAAAGTGAGAAAGAGAAATGAATGTATTACAAGGAGAAATGAAAAGTGTCACAAGAAGAAACAAGCCAATTGAAAAAGAAACAAAACTGACAGGAAAATCAAACCTTAAAAATCAGAATTGATCATCTAGAAACTAATGACTTCATGAGAAACCAAGAAACAATAAAGCAGAATCAAAGGAATGAAAAAATAGAGGAAAACATGGAACTATCCTATTGAAAAAAACAACTGACCTAGAAAATAGATCTAGGAGAGACAATTTGAGAATTATTGGACTATCTGAAAGCCATGGTTAAGGAAAAAACCTTGAGCATCACAGTACAAGAAATTATCAACGAAAACTGCCAAGAGATACTCAAACAAGAAAATGAAATTGAAATTGAAAGAATTCAGAGATCACCATCAGAAAGAAATCCTCAAATAACAACTTCCAGGAACATAACAGCTAAATTCATGAACCACCAAGCTAAGGAGAAAACTGTTTAATCAGCCAGAAAGAAACCATTCAAATACCATGGAGCTACATCAGAATGACACAGGACTTAGCAGCTTCTACATTAAAGGACTGAAAGGCATGGAATATGATACTGAGGAAGGCAAAAGATTTGGGTTTACAACCCAGACTCACCTATCCAGCAAAAATGAGTATATTCTTTCAGGGGAAAATGGATATTCAATAATATAGAAGATTTCTAAGCATTCCTGAGGAATAAGCCAGGCCTAAACAAAAAATTTGAAGTTCAAACATGAGACACAAGAGAAACCCAAAAAGGTAAATAAGAAAGAGAAAATTTAAGGAACGCATTAAGGTAAAAATCTATATATGTTTACATGTAAAGAGTATTTCTGTAATTCTCAAAAATTACTCTTATTAGTAGAGAAGATAGAAGTAATTTACTCAGAAAGTGGGTGAAGTAAGGTGATCATGATGATAAGATGTATATGTAAATGTGATGATATGGAATGATATGTATGTATGATATGATATGTATGTATGTATGTATGTATGACATGATATGTATGCATATGAAAGATATATAAAAATCAATCAAGGGCTGAAAGAAATGATTACTGAGAGAAAAGGGAAGGAAGAGATAGAATGGGATAAATTATATAACATAAAGAAGCATGATAAATCATTATAGAGAGAGGAGGATAAGGGTGGTGAGGGGCAATACTTAAATTTTACTCTCATCTTAACTGGTTCAGAGAGGGAAAACAAGTGTACTCAGTGAGGCATAGAATTCTATCTTACCCCACAAAAAAGTAGAAGGGGAATAAGATGAGGGAAGAGGGAGATAATTGGAGGTAGAGGGTAAGTGGGAGTCTGTTAAAAAAAAAAAGCTAAACACTGCTGAGGATGAACAGAGAGAAAGGGAATAGAGGAGTATTTAAAGGGGGTAATATGATTGAGGAAAACACAAAGTTAGTAATCATAACACTGAATGTGAATAGGATGAAATCACCCATTAAATGGAACCTGATAGCAGAGTGGATTTAAAACCAGAATCCTAAAGAAATACATTTGAGGCAGGGTGACACACACAGATTCAAGGTAAAAGGCTGGAGCAGAATTTATTATGCATCATCTAAAGTAAAAAAAGCAGAAGTAGCAATCATGATACCAGACAAAGCTAAAGTAGAAATTGATCTGATTAAAAAAATAAGGAAGGAAATTATTTTCTGTTCAAGGGTACTATAAACAATGAAGTAATATCATTACTAAACATTTGTGCACCAAATTGCATAGCATCTAGATTTCTAAAGAAAAAGAAAAAAATTAAAAGAGCTCAAGGAGGAAATAAATAGCAAGACTATATTAGTGGTGGATCTCAACCTTCCCTTTTCACAACTAGATAAATCAAATAAAAAATAAATAAGAAAGAAGTAAAGGAAGTGAATTAAATACTAGAAAAAAGTAGAGTTAATAGATATCTGGAGAAAACTGAATAGTAATAAAAAGGAATAAACATTCTTCTCAGCAGTACATGGTATATATACAAAGATCAACCATGTACTAGGACACAGAAATATTGCAAACAAATGCAGAAAAGCAGAAATAATGAATACAATGTTTACAGATCATAATAAAATAAAATTATACTTAACAAGGGTCTATGGAAAGGTAAATTTAAAATTAATTGGAAACTAAATAATCTAATACCTCAAAGCTAGTGGGTAAAAAAAGAAATCATAGAAAGAAAGACTTCATTAAAGAGAACAATAATGAGGAGACATCATATCAAAACCTATGGGATATAGCCAAAGTGTATTCAGGGGAAAATTTATATCTCTGAGTGCCATAGCAAAAAAAATTGAGAGAGAGAGAGAGAGAGAGAGAGAGAGAGAGAGAGAGAGAGAGAGAGATCAGTGAATTGGGCTTGCAACTTAAAAAATTAGAAAAAGAAAAAATTAAACATCTCCAGATAAAAACTAAATTGGAAATCATAAAAATTAAAGGAGAAATTAATAAAATTGAAAGTAAAGTAATTATTGAACTAATGAATAAGACTAGGAGCTGGCACTTTGAAAAAACAAATAAAATAGATAAAATAGGGGTTAATTGATTAAAAAAAGAAAAAGAGAAACAAATTAACAGTATCAATGATGAAAAGGGTGATCTCACCTTTAAAGAAGAGGAAATTAAGTTAATTATAAAGAAATATTTTGCCCAATTATATGGCAATAAATATAACAATCTAGGTGAAATGGGTGAATATTTACAAAAACATAAATTGCCAAGATTAACAAAAGATGAAATAGAATACTTAAATAATCACATGTCAGAGAAAGAAATTGAACAAGCAATCAAAGTACTCCCTAAGAAAAAATCCCCAGGGCCAGATAGATTCACAAGTGAATTCTATCAAATATTTAAAGAATAACTAATCCCAATACTATACAAACTATTTGACAAAATAAGCAAAAAAGGAGTCTCACTAAATTCTTTTTATGACACAAATATGGTATTTATTCCAAAGCCAAGCAGTCCAAAAACAGAGAAAGAAAACTATAGACCAATCTCTTTAATGAACACAGATGCAAAAATCTTAAATAAAATACTAGCAAAAAGACTACAGCAAGTTATTACAAGGATTATACACTATGGCCAGGTGAGATTTATACCAGGAATACAAGAATGGTTTAATATTAGGAAACTATTCACATAATTGATCATATCAATAATCATATCAATAGAAATCACATGATTAGCTCAATAGATGCAGAAAATGCCTTTGAGAAAATACAACACTTGTTCCTATTGAAAACACTAGAAAGTATAGGAAAAGATAGGTACTTCCTGAAAATAATAAATAGTATATATTTAAAACCATCAGCAAGTGTCATCTGCAATGAGGATAAGTTAAATGCCTTCCCAATAAGTTTAGGAGTGAAGCAAGGATGCCCACTATCACCTCTATTATTTAATATTGCACTGGAAATGCTAGCAGGAGCAATTAGAAAAGAAAAATAAATTGAAGGGATTGAAGTAGGCAATGAGGAAACTAAACTATCACTCTTTGCAGATGATATGATGGTCTACTTAAAGAATCCTAGGGAATCAACTAAAAAGCTAGTGGAAATAATCAACAACTTTAGCAAAGTTGCAGGATAAAAAATAAACCAACATGAATCATCTGCATTTCTATATATTTCCAACAAAATTCAGAAGTAGGAGTTAGAAAGAGAAACTCCATTAAAATCACTGTAGACAATATAAAATATTTACGAATTTATCTACCAAGACAAACACAGGAATTATATGAGCATAACTACAAAACACTTTCCACACAATTAAAACTAGATCTAAATAATTGGACAAACATTAATTTCTTATGTGTAGAACAAGCTAACATAATAAAAATGACAACCCTACTCAAATCAATCTATTTATTCAGTGCCATACCTATCGAACTACCAAACATTTTTTTATAGAATTAGAAAAAAATTATGACAAAGTTCATTTGGAAGAAAGATCAAGAATACCAAGGGGAAAAATGAAAAAAAAATCATGAAGGATAGGAGTTGAGCAGTACCAGATCTTAAACTATACTATAAAGCAGTGGTCAAAAAACAATATAGTAATGGCTAAGAAGCAAAAGGGTGGATCAATGACTTAGGGTAAATGACCTCAGCAAGCTAGTGTTTGATAATCCCAAAGATCCTAGCTTTTCAGATAAGAACTCACTATTTGACAAAAACTGCTGGGAAAATTGGAAAACAGTATGGGAAAATTAGATTTAGATCAATATCTTATACCCTATACCAAGATAAATTCAAAATGGGTAAAGGACTTAAATATAAAAAGTGAAATCATAAATAAATTAGGTGAACATAGATTAGAATAGCTGTCAGTTCTGTGGGAAAGGAAGGAATTTAAGACCAAGCAAGAGATAGAGAGTATTACAAAATGTAAAATGAATGACTTTAATTATATCAAATTTAAAAGGTTTTATACAAGCAAAAGTAATGCAACCAAAATTAGAAGGAAAACAACAAACTGGGAGAACATTTTTTATAACAAAACTCTCTGACAAAGGTTTAATTTCCCAAGTAAATAAGGAACTAAGTCAAATTTACAAAAAATCAAGCCATTCCCAATGGACAAATGGTCAAGGAACATGAATAGGCAGTTTTCACACAATGAAATCAAAACTATCATTAAGTATATGAAAAAGTGCTCTAAATCCCTCCCAATTAGAGAAACACAAACAAAAACAACAACTTTGAGGTATCACCTTACACCTATCAGACTGGCCAAAATGGCAGCAAAGAAAAGTGATAAATGTTGGAGGGGGTATGGCAAAATTGGGACAATAATACACTGCTGGTGGAGTTGTGAATTTGTCCAATCATTCTGGAAGGCAATTTGGAAATATGCACAAAAGGCTTTAAAAGAATGCCTACCCTTTGACCCAGCCATACCACTGCTGGGTTTGTACCCCCTAAAGAAATAATAAGGAAAAAGAGTTGTACAAAAATATTCATAGCTGAGCTCTTTGTGGTGGCAAAAAACAATTGGAAAATGAGGGGGTGTCCATCGATTGAGGAATGGCTGAACAAATTGTGGTATCTGATGGTGATGGAATTCTATTGTGCTCAAAGGAATAATGAATTGGAGGAATTCCATGTGAACTGGAAAGACCTCCAGGAATGGATGCAGAGTGAAAGGAGCAGAGCCAGGAGAACATTGTACATAGAGATTGATACACTGTGGCACAATTGAATGTAATGGACTTCTCTACTAGCAGCAATGCACTGATCCAAGATAACTCTGAGGGACTTATGAGAAAGAACACTATCCACATCCAGAGAAAGAACTGTGGGAACAGAAACACAGAAGAAAAACATAGGATTAATCACGTGGTTTGATGGGGATATGATTAGGGTTTTGATATTAAAAATTCCCTCTACTGCAAATATGAATAACATGGAAATAGGTTTTGAACAATGATATGTGTATAACCCAGTGGAACTGCCTGTCAGCTCCAGGAGGGAGGAGGAGAGGAGGGGGAATCATGAATCATGGAATCATGGAAAAAGATTCTAAATAAAAAAAATTTTAAGCAAATAGAAAAGTCTTCAAAGAAGGAAAATTGTGAAAATGGTATGTTTGAGAAAAAAAAGTGTGTTGTTCCCAAACTTACTACATTAACTCCATTGCCTATTATACCTGCCTACCTACCTTTCTTCATCTAAGATGGAATAAGTGCCACTTGGTACAGGGTTGGGCATGCAGTGACCTTTATTTATTGTTGAGACTTGATAATTCAATTTAATTCTCAAATTATTTCTTAAATACCTACTATATGAAAGTCCATCATGCCCTCAAGAAGCTTATATTGTGCTAGGGAAACATGAACTATACACAGGTAAGTACAATGTATATACAAAGTAGTTTCAAGAAAAGGGAAACCTCAACATGTGATCAGATTAGACAGGGTCTTATTTTGAAAGGTGTACAAACTGCGTCTTCAAGCAAGTTAGGCAGAGAGGTGAGACAAGGGGGACTACCTTTGCAAAGATATAGAGTCAGGAGATGGAATATTGTGTATTGAAGACAGCTAGTAGGCCAATTTGACTGAAACAAAGAGAGTCTGAAGTGAACTAATAGGAAATAAGGTCGGAGACAGGTGAGGAAGCAGATGGAGGAAGGCCTTCCTTAAATGCTCGTTTGGGAATTGTCTGTTTTATCCTAGAAGCAAATGAATCCATTCATTTAAGATTTTTAAGTCTTCATTATGTGGTGGGAAAGGGAGAGATAAATACTGTGCTTTAAAAATATCAATTTGGCAGCTGTGTGGAGGGTAGATTGGGGTGGGAGAGACAGGAAGCTGAGAGACCAATCAGGAAGTTTTTTTATAAGAATCTAGGTGAAACAGAATGAACCAGGGTAGAGGACACAGTAGAAAATAAAGGGGTACAAATGTATGAAATTGTTGGAAAGTAAAATCAACAAGACTTGGCAACTGACTGGATATGAAGAATGAAGGAAAAGTCAAAGATGGCTCTAAGTGCCCTTAATAGAAATAGAGGAATTTGGAAGAGGGATGGATTTGGAGAAAAAGACAGTACTTTCCTCCTCAGACAAGGTGAATTTGAGATGTTTATGTTGGAGAAATTGAGATGAGACAACCATTTGGAATGTCAAATAGAAGCTGGTGATAGATGACTGGAGTTTAGGATAAGAATGAAAGCTGGTTATATAGACTTGAGAGCTTATTGCATAGAAAAAAAGCTGAATAACAATAACAATCACATATGTTCATATTGTACTTCTTTAAGTAAAGTTTACAAACTCATTCTAACTCTTTGAAGAGGTGGCCCACATCATTTGGTAAATGGATCAGTGTTAACCCTTGACAGTGGGCAAGTCACATAATCTCTCCAAATCTGTTTTCTTGTCTGTAAGAATGGTAAAATAACACCTGGAGTGAAGGGGCCTGGTGGGTTGGGGCAGGGACAGAATGGATGACATGAAGTTCAGATGATATAAGATACTGCATAAACAATGAAGTTCAATTTAAATGCTATTGAGATAATTTGACAATACCAGTTTGCCTTCTCATTTACAGAATTTCTAGATTAATAGTAACTTTGTGATTATAAATTAAAAATAATCAATTTTATATCTTGAGAATGAAAAGGATTCAATGTGTTCTAAGATCCATTTGGAGTACAATGTGCAAACCAGTTCATTGCTTACTAAAGGCAGAGTAGGGTAAATGAGTTTAGACAAGGGCAGAGCATTAAAATCAATATCAAGATCCAATTCCATATGAGCACTAAATGACTGGTCCACTCAAGAAATATCTTCCAAGGCATGATTATTCCTGAACACCACTCCTCCAGGGCCATTTCAATGGCTAACTTTGGACTCAGTCAATACATTCCTGACTGTTAGAAGATTTGAGGCAGAGAACATATTTCTTTTTAGGACACTCCTTTATTATTTATTTGGTTGAGGGAAGTAGGAGCAAGAGAAAGAAACAGTCAAAATCAAATTTCATCATCCCAGGATAAGGTTAAGAAAATGTTCTCATTTGTCCTGGCCAAAGTAGGTGAAGAGTTCAAATAAATAAATTCTTTTTTGCTTTGCTTCTATTTTTTAAAGCTCTCTTTTGTTTTTCCATCCCCCTTAATTTACACTCTACTTCCTCAACACTCTACTCCCAAAGAGCCATCCTTTGTAACAAGGAATATAAAAGAAAGGAGGAAAAAAGCAGCTCAGCCAAAGTAACTGCCCCATCAACCAAGCCTAACAAAGCCTGGAAAGTTACAGACTGAGGGTGTCACTCCTCTGCAGAGAAGAGACAGAGGAGCATTTGTTCCTCACTTTTTCAAGGCTTGATGATCATTTCAGAGCATTCAGGGATTTTTTCTTGGTGGTTATTCTGGTTCTTTCTACTTGTACTGTTGAGGTTAGTATGTATGTTATTTTCCTGGTTCTGCTTAATTTCCTTTGTATCATGTACTTTCCTTTCTTCTCTATATTCTGCATATTCATCATATGCTACCCATTCTCCCCCCACAACCTATCAGGTCCCCCTTACTCTAGATTTTGTAATAACAAAATATGCTTAACAACTGCATGGCTGATAGACATCCACTTCTTTCCAGTTTTCTGGTATTACAAAAGTCCTGGGTTCTACTGCTCTGAAGGACAAATTCCATTTTGTATCACTTGGGGACAGGTAAAGAAAATTGAGTTAGAAAGAGCATTAAAGAGAATCCAATCCAAAGTTTTCCAAATTGGGGAGGCTCCAGAGAGTGAGGAGAGATGGGAAGAGAGAGAGAGAGAGAGAGAGAGAGAGAGAGAGAGAGAGAGAGAGAGAGAGAGAGAACATAGGAAGCAAAACAATGAAGAAATTACTGGATGTTTCTTTTTTCCAACTCTGTCATACTACAAACACACCTACCTTTTTCAGTGAAAACAATGCTGACAAAAATAGAAATGGTGTGGCAAATTCACTCTACCCACTTGGGGGTAGGTAGTATAAGGAGAGCCAGCCCAGTCTCACCTAAGTTTGAGCTCACAGATAAGAGGTGGTGGGCAATGGATGGTTCAGATTCCCTCCCCTCTCACCACTCCCATGGTGCCTCTATTTTAGTGACATGGACACCTGTATCCTATTGACACTCTAAGTGAAAGTCCACCAGGACCTTCTGCTTAAGGTAGAGATGGGCAATTATGGCAGCCATATAGCCCAATTCTAATTAGATACCTCACTAACACTGCCCTGTGGTGGGTGGAAACAGAGCCCATAGCATTCCCTGTAAAATAGTAGAAACTCCCAAATGGAAAGGCACCAGAGTTGTTACTTCTGCAGCTCCTTCTACCCTGGTCTTGGTTTTGCCATCCTCACATGTGCAAAGAAAGTGTCTGCAGCTAGAAAACAGTCCCTCACTTTCCCCACCCTTTGTCCTAGGTACCGAACTAGTCCTGACACAGAAGTTTAAGATTGGTGGTTGTGAGAAAAGCACAAATAGGTTTTTCCCTTTGCCTCTGGGAGATAGGGAAATGCAATGGAAATGATGCTTGTTAAGTTTGGGTCAAATGACATGGATTTAAATCCTATGTGACTGAATAAGCTTTTCTTCACCCAGGTTTCCTCAACTATAAAGGAGCATATGACCTCAAAGATCCCTTCCCATTCTAGATCTATAATTTTAGGATCCTATGATAAGAAATGTATCAGAGTTATTATTTATATTAACTTACATATAATTTTTGACTTCCTCGTTTTCTGATCTGAACGGCTTCACCCTTTCTCAGGCAGACTGGTGGCTCCCTGCTTCAGGAGACTCACCATTCCAATTTGACATTTATCTCATTGTACCCCCAAATTCTCACTCAAATAGTCTGCCAGCCTCAACTTCTTGGGTATCTGGAATTACAAACATATGCTTATGTTCATGTTCCTTTGATACATATTGGCTGTGTGATCCAGGATAAAGCATGTAATCTATCAGTGATCTAGCCAATTACCCCTCTAAGACGATAAATTATAGAAAAGTTACCACCTTGAATTGGTAGCGTTTCCTCACCTAGGAATTCCCCAATACCAATGAAATCATATGTCTAATGCCTATTTATATTCCTATATATAACTTTTACTTGTTTAATTTATTTAATATAATATTATAATCATATAGAATAATTTGTCCATCCATTCCTAAATAACTGGGCATATGTTTTATTTCTAATCTCATATTGTCATAGATCATACTTACAGGGATTATTTTTGTACATATGTGTTTTGCATTTTTTTTCTATCATTAATCTCCTTAGGGTATAAATCCAGCAGTGGAAACTCTGTTTCAAAAAGTATGAACAATTTTGCAGCTTTTCTTGCATGATTCCAAATTATTTTCAAGAATGGTTGGGCAATTCACAGCTAACAGCTTTCATTTCAGAACTCCATCTGCTATCCCATCAGGGCTTATTTGTTTCCAGGTGAAATCCCTCATTATTCTTTATCATCACAACCTACTGAGGTTCTAAAGGGAAGGGGGTTTGGGACAACTCACCAATACAAAGGTGCCAAAAAGAATAGTGAGGTTGCTTACCAGTGTTATTCTAATACCTAAGGGCCCAGGTTAGTTTACCCCTTAATGTGTTTTTCAGGAGTTGTAATATTACAGATTTTCCTGGAAAGTCCATAGCTATCTAAATCACAGAATTACAAAACCACAGAAAAAGGAATTTTAGAAGCCATCTAGTTTAACATGTATTTGAACAAGGGTAACTTTTACATTGGTAGTAATGTAGCCTTTGTGGAAAGGCCTCTAGGAAAGCAGAGCTGTGGTAAGGGTGGTGGAGGAGAGGGAAACCCTCTACCTTCAGAAGCAGCCTAACTCATCTTTAGACGGATCTACTCTAGGAAACTCTTCTTTTAATGAAGTTTAAATCTATCCCTTTGTAATTTCCACCCATTTCTCTTTGTTCTATCCTCCAGATTCAAGTAAATCAACTTCTCATTCTGTCCCTTAGTGTGTTAGCTACCCCCTCTCAGATTCATATCATCAAACTATATCATAATCATGACATCTATGATGCTATCCAAGTCACTGATAAAAATTGTTTTAGAACAGAAGGCCAAGCACGATCCCTGGGGCACTCTACTAGATGATAAATTATGAATAAATCATTAACGACTACTCTTTGAATCTGGCCACTTAATCAATTCTTCATCTAACTAATTGTACTATCATCTAGCCCCATCTTTCCATTTTTCCACAAGAAAAGTAAGAGATTTGTCAAATTCTTTCAGAAAACCTAGGAAGCAAACTATAGCTACAACATTCACTTTTTCTACCAGCCTAGTGACCCTATCAAAAGAGAAAGTAAGATTAGTCTGGTACAACTCATTCTTTTAAAAATAAGTAAGTAACAATTTTGTTTTTGCTTAAATTTTTCTTTATATTCCTCTCTATACCACTCTCCCAGAGTGCCATTGCATATAACAAATATTTTTGTGAAAACAAATGGAGATAGAAGAGAAAAGTCAGTAAAACATTAAAAAAAATTTGAAAAGGCATCCAATGTTTCATTCCAGGGGACCTCCCACTCCATAAAGTAAGCAATTAAGTATATCTCACAACTTTTTGGGGGGCAGCAGGACTCATTCTTTTTAAAATATATATTTTAAATAAAAAAAATTTTCCATGGTTATATAATTCTTGTTGTCTCCCTGCTCTCTGCCTCCACTCTTTCCCAGAGAAATCTTTTAAAACCAAAACTTCAAGTCATATACCCATATAAACAAGTGATAAATCATATGTTTTCTTCTGGATTTCTACTTTCACAGTTTTCTCCAGATGTGGATAGCTTTCTTTCTCATAAACCCCTTGGTATTGTCCTGGATCATTGCATTGCTTTTAGTAACAAAGTCAGTTACATTTGATCATCCCACAATGTTTCAGTTACAGTGTATGATGTTCTCTGCTTCTGCTTATTTCATTCTGCATCAGTTCATGTAGGTCTTTACAGTTCTTATAGAAAACAATCAATTCATCATTCCTTATAACACAATAGTATTCCATCACCATCATATACCACAATTTGTTCAGCCATTCCCCAATCGAGGGGCACCCCCTCATTTTCCAATTTTTTGCCACCACAAAAAGCACAGCTATAAATATTTTTGTACAAACAGAACCTTTCCCATTTTTAAAATCTCTTTGGGATACAAACCTATTACTGGTATTTCTGGATCAAAGGACATGCATTCTTTTAAAACCCTTTGGGCATAATTCCAAATTGCCTTCTAGAATGGTTGGATCAATTTGTAACTCTACCAGTAATGCATTACTTTCCCAATTTTGCCACATCCCTTCCAACATTCATTATTTTCCTTTACTGTCATATTGGCCACTCTGCTAGATATAAGATGCCACCTCAGAGTTGTTTTGATCTGGATTTCTCTAATTAGGAGGTATTTAGAACATTTTTTCATATGCTTATTGATAGTTTTGATTTCTTCATCTGTAAACTGCCTATTCATAGCCCTTGACCATTTATCAATCAGGGAAGGATTTGATTTCTTACAAATTTGACTTAATTCTTTGTATATTTAAGAAATTAGACCTCTGTTAGAGAATTTTGTTATAAAAAATATTTTCCCAGTTTGTTGCTTCCCTTCTAATTTTGGTTGCATTGGTTTTATTTGTACAGCTCCTTTTTGATTTAATATAATCAAAATTATTCATTTTATATCTTATAATATTTTCTATTTCTTGCTTGATCTTAAATTCTTTCCTTCCCCATAGATCTGACAGGTATACTATTCCATGTTCACTTAATTTACTTACAATTATCACTCTTTATCTTTAAATCATAAACCCATTCTGAACTTATCTTGGTATAGGGTGTGAGATACTGATCTAAAACTAATTTTTGCCAAACTGTTTTCCAGTTTTCTCAGCAGGTTTTGTCAAATAGTGAGTGTTGATCTCAAAAGCTGGGATCTTTGGGTTTATCAAACACAAGATTGCTGAGGTTATTTACCCCTAGTCTGATCCACCCTTCTATTTCTTAGCTTGTACCAGATTTTTTTGATGATCACTGCTTTATGGTACAGTTTAAGAACTGGTACTCCTAGGCCAACATCCTTCACATTTTTATTTCATTAGTTCCCTTGATATTCTTGATCTTTTGTTCTTCCAGATGAATTTTATTATTTTTTCTAATTCTCTAAAATAGTTTTTTTGGACGTTTCATAGCTGTGACTCTGAATAAGTAAATTTATTTGGGTAGGATTGTCATTTTTATTATATTAACTCTTCCTGCCCATGAGCAATTAATGTTTTTCCAATTGTTTAGATCTACTTTTTTTAAAAAGCCTTACCTTATGTTTTAGAATCCCACAGGCCAGATGCAGACCCCCTGAAATGTTCTATTGGCTGCACAACATTATTCCTAATCTGACGAATACAATGAGTAGGATATAATACAATGAAACTTTGAAAGAGCTGCCTTAGAAACAGACTGACAGATGAGCATTTCCTTTCCTTTGGCCCCCTCTTTAAAAAGTTTTCCCATCACTGGTGGAGTGATTTTAAATGTAGTTTCTCTTTCTAACTCTTGCTGATGATTTTTGTTGGAAATATATAGGAATGCTGATGATTTATGTGGATTTAATTTACACTGGCTTTTTTTGTTGATTTTCTAGGATTCTCTAAGTATACCATCATACCATCTGCAAACAGTGACAGTTTAATTTCCTCATTGCCTACTTTAATTCCTTCAATTTCTTTTTCTTCTCTAATTGCTACAACTAGCATTTCTAGTTCAATATAACATAATAGTAGTGATAATGGAACATGACTCATTCTTGATGAAGAATATAATAAGAACAACAATAACAACCATCAGTAACAATAGCAGAAAAAGAAGAAGAGGGATGAGGATCAGTATAATATGAACTAAAACAACCTCTGGAAGTTATTACAAAATCCCATACAATATGGATGCTTATCACTCTAAGGAAATTGGAGAAACATTAACTAACTCTTATTTGCCAAAAAATAGAAGAGGGATTATAAACATCTTAGAGCATGTGATAGTTTAAAACTTTTGGAACAAGTAGATACCACCTCATTGAAGCTGGTAACAAGTACACTATTATATTTGTCAAATGTAACCCAAAGTGGTCTACCTCCAATTTGAGCCTATGATATGACGAAGATGCAAGAATGGAATTTGAAAGTTCTCTATAGGCAACTTTCATATGAACCCAATCCATAAAGTGTTCATAAAAAAAGTAATGAACAAATGACAAAGTCACACAAATGTATTTGTAAAATGAGGAGGATTTAAGATGGCAGTTCAGGACCAGGTCATTACCATGAGATATTAATAAAAGGTTATCCTTAAAAAGCTCAAATTTAATGATCAATGTAGATTAGGCAAAGAAACTGTCAAACATATCAGTGGGCTTTAAAAAACTAGCACAGGTTCCGGGTTAAGATGGCGGCAGAGTAAAAAGCAGCTGCCTGACCTCTCCTAACCCATCCATATAGGACTCCTCAAGAAGACATAAAAATTAATCCAGAGGAAAGAAGGGACCCCACAACAGGGTGCAGCATCGAAGGTACGTGGAATCGGGGCATTTCCGTGCTAAAAAAGGGGTGAAACGGCTCTCATGAAAACATGAGCAGAGCAACCCCCTCCCCCACCCCACACCACCTACAACGCCAAAGCCAGCTCACAAGAG
>NC_058136.1:49530683-49564513 GCF_016433145.1 Gracilinanus agilis
CTCCTCCTTCTCCTCCTTCTCCTTCTCCTTCTCCTTCTCCTTCTCCTTCTCCTTCTCCTCCTTCTCCTTCTCCTCCTTCTCCTCCTTCTCCTCCTTCTCCTCCTTCTCCTTCTCCTTCTTCTCCTTCTCTTCCTTCTCCTTCTCCTCCTCTTCCTCCTGCCCCACCTCCTTCTTCTTCTTCATATATCATTATTGGGAGGTTGATGAGTTTCCTTCTCATCCCCATGTTTTAATAGATTTAGCTTCCTAAGTGAAAGCCACAAAACCCTTACTTGGAGGCTTCATAAATTCTTATTGTATTCAATCACTGTCTGCAGAGAGATATACATCTGAGTCAACAATGGCTTATGAGATGCTAGCTCTTTTAAATGACATTCAGCAGAGTTCTGTGTATTACTGGTTTTTGAAACTTTTTGAAGAAACTATTGGGGACAGCTATACAACTCATTAGAAAATGGAAAGAAGTTGCAATTCATAATCAATTTCTCCTGTTTTCTCTTTAGCTAAACATTTGGATTTTTAAAGGAAATAAATGCTTTTAACCAGAAATAACCTTAAATGTAACATTTATCTGAAAATAACTTTTAAAACCTTCATCACCTCTTTTTAGCTACCAAGATTATAGAGATCATCATTTTCTTGCAATGTTCTACCATTGCCCAGCTTCAGTTATAATTTCTAATAATAATTTCTAATGCTGTAGCATTAGAAATAGTAAAAACGAAGGAGGCTAAGTCATACTCAGACCTCCCCCTTCCAGCTTAGATGAAAGTTTAAAAACATGAGTAGTCAATTATTCTCTGTAGAAATATTAAAGATTTACAGAGGGAAAGTTGACTTTGGGCAGCAGACCATTATTGTGTTCATAGAGGGACTTACATATAGGCAGAATATATTTCTACTGTTAGGATGTGTCTTAGCACTGTGTAGTGCACTGGATAAAGTACCAGTTTTAGAGTCAGCTAGACCTGAGTTCAAATCCAGCCTTGATACTTACCAGCTGTGCGAGCCTGGGCAAGTCACTTGGCTTCTATTTACCTCAGTATCTTCAATTGTAAAATTGAGATTAAAAATATCACCTACCTTGTGGGGTTATTATAAGGAACAAATGAAATAACGTTTACTTTTTTAAAAAGTTCTTTGCACAGTGCTTGGCATGAAGTAGGCACTATATAAATGCATTTTCTCATTCTCCTTCCCCTCTATATAAGATGCTCAAATGTTTTTCCAGAAGGACTAATTTCAAAGGTCTATTTTCACTCTAAATCTCTAGATGATAAAGAGCCCTGAATGAAAGACTTCAATTCTTTCCATAAGAAAAGTTGCTTTTAAAATTAATTAAATTGATACTTTAAAAAAATCCTGGAAGATGTAAGCTTAGATGTAGCAAGGCTCCAGACTTCTGAAAATCCTTCAACACTGATCAAGGACAAAGTGCTTTGAGGGGACAGAAAACGAAATCTGACAACAGAACAGAGCTGGGGGATCCTCCTGCTAAACCTAACTTAAAAGGTACACATACACAAAAAGCCTGAATTCTTGAACTGTTGGGTTTGAGGGGAAAGGAAGAAGGAAGATCCCAGGTTCCCTCCCCCACCTAATGTGCTGAGTTTCCAGCAGATCCTGGAATCTCTGGGTGGGCAAGGGCACTAGTCCAGAGGGAGTGCCTTGCTGGCACAGCTGCACCAGGCTCAGGGCTTTGATCATACACATCAGAGAGGCAGGTGGAGGAGCACAGAAAGGGCAGCCTAGTTGCAGCCAAAACACTCCATCTTGCCCCTCCCCCTTTCTTCAGGTTTTGGCCTCAGGGCAAATCCAGCTCTACTGATGAACTCCTGGATTAATTTTATCAATAGGGCAGAAAAGAAGTCTTCAGAGGGCAGGGAAGCTCCAAAACCCCTCCCCCATAGACTGCAGTAAAAGTAGCTGTAATCACATCTTTAGCTGGGGAAGATCTGGCCTCAGGACTCATTAATCTAGTCAATCCGCTGAGCAGAGAAGATGGAGCAAGATTGTCCTACTCAGACTATGAACTACAAGAGGAGAACTTGGTCTTCTCTATCCTCCACTTCTACCCAATATAGAGTAGGCACTAGGCTAGGGATCTCTACATCATTTCATGTAGAGTGGAGGGAACAGAACCAGAAGAACAATTCATACCATAAAACTAAACAATTTTAAAAGATTTAAGAACTCCAATAAATTAGATTTAAATTACCAATTACAATCCTAGAGGATTTTGTGAATCATGTTAGCCGCCTCCTGACAGAACAGTGACAGACTCTAGGCCCAGACTGAGGCATATATTTTTCAAAATGGTCAATGAGGGAATATGTTTTCCTTGACCTATGAATTTTGGTTAAAAGGGTTGTGCTTTTTTTCTTTATCAGTGGTGAGGAGGTAAAAGAGAGAGAAAATATTTTTTATTGAAAAAATTTAATTTAATTTTAAAAAAAGAATATTTGTGCCTAGTTTTGTACACTCTGGATATTTTATCTTTGTAAAAAAAAGTTGCTGATGTATTATTCAAGAGCATTATGAATCATATAAAAATAAACCTGTGAAAAATATTTTTTCAGAAATATATTACATGGAAAAAATGATTTCCAATATATTATACAAATTGGTGCTTACTATAAGAAAAGAGAGGATTTAGACCTGGAGAGAGCCTAAGAAATCATTTAGTCCAGCTCTATCATTTTACAGCTGAGGAAACCAAAGGACAAAAAGAGGAGAGGACTTGTCCAAGGTCACATAGCTACTAAGGAACAGTGCAAGAATTCAGATTCAGATCCTTCTAACCAAATTTATAACTAAAGAGGAACATAGAAATCTTTGGCTTGAGGAATGAAATCTTAAGGGCACTGGTAGCATTTCCACTCTTTCAACAATTAGAAACAACTGAGCTCAACACCTCAACAGAAATAATTTCGCAAAATTGGCTACCCCAGCCCACATGACCTCTTCCCTAGCAGTATAAAGTGATCTTGCTGCATCCCAAGATCTCTGAAATTTCTTGCTGTCTCTCCCTATTCCCAAAAAATCAATTTGTTTTAAAAGTTGCTTTGAATTTTTATCATATATGTATAACCCAGACCAAATTGCTAACCATCTCTGAGAGGGGGTTTGGAAGGAAAGGAGGGAGAAAATTTGGGTATTATAATTTAAGAAAACATTTGCTGAAAATTGTTATTACACATAATTGGGAAAATAAAATATCTTTGAAGAATATTTTTTTAATCTAAAAAGAATAGTCACCAAGGAGACCAAGCTATCACTCTTTGCAGATGATATGATGGTATACTTAAAGAATTCTAGAGAATCAACTAAAAAGCTAGTGGAAATAATTAACAACTTTAGCAAAGTTGCAGGATACAAAATAAACCCACATAAATCATCAGCATTTCTATATATTTCCAACACATCCCAACAGCAAGACTTAGAAAGATACATGTCATTTAAAATCACCCTAGACAAAATAAAATACTTAGAAATCTATCTGCCAAGACATAAACAGGAATTATATGAACACAACTACAAAACACTTTCCAAACAATTAAAACTAGATCTAAACAATTGGAAAAACACTCAATGCTCATGGGTAGGACAAGCTAACATAATGACAATGACATAATAAATGACAATCCTACAAAAATTAATCTACTTATTTAGTGCCATACCTATCAAACTACCAAGAAATTTTTTTACTGAATTAGAAAAAAAACATAACAAAGTTCATTTGGAAGAACAAAAGATCAAGAATATCAAAGGAAGAAATGAAAAAAAAAAACGTGAAGGAAGGTGGCCTAGCAGTATCAGATTTTAAACTGTAGTATAAAGCAGTGGTCATCAAAACAATATGGTACTGGTTAAGAGACAGAAAGTAGGAGAAGTGGAATAGACTTAAGGTAAGTGACCTCAGCAAGAGTCTATGATAAACCCAAAGAGCCCAGCTTTGGGGACAAAATTCCACTATTTGAAAAAAACTGCTGGGAAAATTGGAAAACAATATGGCAGAGATTAGGTATAGATCAACATTTCACACCCTATACCAAGATAAACTCAGAATGGTTGAATGACTTGAATATAAGGAAGGAAAATATAAGTAAATTAGGTGAACACAGAATAGTATATTTGTCAGACTTTGGGGAAAGGAAATATTATATGACAAAGCAAGAGTTAGAAAAAATTACAAAACGTAAAACAAATAATTTTGATTACATTAAATTAAAAATGTTTTGCACAAACAAAACAAATGCAACCAAAATTAGAAGGGAAGCAAAAAATTGGGAACAAAATCTTTATAACAAAAACCTCTAACAAAGGTCTAATTACTCAAATATATTAGGAGCTAAATCAATTGTACAAAGAAATTAAAACCATTCCCCAATTGATAAATGGGCAAGGGACATGAATAGGCAATTCTCAGATAAAGGAATCAAAACTATCAATGAGCACATGAAAAAGTGTTCTAAATCTCCTTATAATTAGGGAAATGCAAATCAAAACAACTCTGAGGTACCACCTCACACCTAGCAGGTTGGCTAAGATGACAGCAAAGGAAAGTAATAAATGTTGGAGGGGATGTGGCAAAATTGGGACATTAATGCATTGCTGGTGGAGTTCTGAATTGAGACAACCATTCTGGATGGCAATTTGGAACTATGCCCAAATAGCGCCAAAAGACTGCCTACCCTTTGGTCCAGCCATACCACTGCTGGGTTTATACCCCAAAGAGATCATAGGGAAAAACACTTGTACAAAAATATTTATAGCTGCGCTCTTTGAGGTGGCAAAAAACTGGAAAACGAGGGTATGCCCTTCAATTGGGGAATGGCTGAACAAATTGTGGTATCTGATGGTGATGGAATACTATTGTGCTCAAAGGAATAAAGAACTGGAGAAATTCCATGTCACCTGGAATGACCTCCAGGAACTGATGTAGAGTGAAAGGAGCAGAACCAGGAGAGCATTATACACAGAGACGGATACACTGGTAAAATAGAATGTAATGGACTTCTCTACTAGCAACAATGTAATGATCCAGGACAACTCTGAGGGACTTATGAGAACGAATGCTATTCACATTCAGAGGAAGAACTGTGGAAGTAGAAATACAGAAGAAAAGCAACTGCCTAACCACATGGGTTGATGGGGATATGATTGGGGATACTGACTCTAAACGAGCACCCTAATGCAAATATCAATAATATGAAAATGGCTCTCAATCAATGACACATGTAAAACCCAGTGTAATTGTGTGTCACCTATAGGAGAGGGCGGGGGTGGGGGAGGAATGAACATGAATCTTGTAACCATGGGAAAATGTTCTAAATTAATCAATTAAATAAAAATCCCCCAAACCAAATAAATAAATAAATAAAATGGATTAAGTCATTCTGACAATCTATAACAGATAATATATTACCTTGATAATTCACCAGTAGCCTTTGGTCTCATTCATCTCTATGCCTTTGCATTGCTTCTCTCTCATGCCTAGAATCCCCATTCTTCTCACCTCTGACTTTGGTTAAATTGAACTCCCTTCAAAATTCTTTTCAAATGCCACTTCCTACAAAAGGACTTTCCTGATTTCTTCCTCTAAAAGACTTAATTTATTTTGTATATACTTTGTATTTCCCTGTCTGTATCCATGCTACTGCCTGTAAATGTAAGATCCTTGAGGGCAGGATCTATTTTAGTTTTACCAATTAAGAAAATCTTATGTAAATAAGCTTTGAACTGAGGAACCATAGGAGAAAACATGATGGATAATATTGGGTAAAATCCAATGAACAGAATAAAAATGAGTTTGGGCACATTACCTGGACAGAAAGAGGAAAGAGATAGGGAGTTTGGGAAATAGATCACAAGTCTGGCACAGAGGCTTTTTATGGTAGATGGAGACTTCAGTTGTCTAGATATCTTGAGCTGTCTGACAAAGGAAGAAAAGGTAATGATATAATAATAATTTTATCTTTGAAAAGGTTTATGAACCAAGAAGAGGAAAATCTATTACAGATCTGACTTTTACTAAATGAAGAATCCAGTTGCTAGACATGAATGATGGGACTCTTGAGGTGAAGTGGCCACTCCCATCTAGAGATAATGATACAGAAATACAGGAAAGCTGAGCATAGTATGATATGGACTCTACATAGTATGATATGGACTCTAGATTTCATGAAAGCAAATTCCAAAGTTAAGATGAAAGATAAGTAATGATTACATGGAATAAAATTCTACAGGGGAATTTAGCCTAGATAAAATGGGAAATTTTCAAGAATGAAATTTGGAAAGCCCTAAGAGAAATACTTCGAATGAGGAAGAAAAGTAGCATCTGTCTGAACAGGCTAATGCACAAAATTTACCAATCAACTTAGATATCTTAAAAAGAAATGTATAGAAGATGGGAGCATGACCAAGAAACAGAGGTTGAATATAAGAGCATGGTAGTATTCTATAAAAGTAGTATCAAAAAGACTAAAACTCATAAGCTGAAGCTTGAGAGAAAAGGACAACAAAAAGGAATTTTAAAGCTATAATGGGATCAAAAGGAAGAACGAAGAAAGCAAAAGACTTTTGCTTGGTGAGAAGCCAATGATAACTAACAAAAGAGCTGATCAATATATATTTTGCTTGTTTTTTTCCTGCCAAGAAGAGTGACGTTTGTATTGGAAAAGACAGTACAAAAAGGACTAATAGAGAAGTGATACCCAAGATCAAAAGAGGCAAAGTAATGTGGTACCTAGATGTCACTGAAGAATCCAAGTCTCAAGTTCAAGATCCAATACATCTTAGGGTATTCAAAGAAATTGCAGGGTATATAGGTTAAGGCTCTAACATTGGCATTTGAATAATTGTGGAGATTTAGAGAGGCTCCATCATATTAGTGAATAGCAAATGCTTGACCCTAATGCCAAAGGGGGAAAAAAATCAAAGAGAATGTAGTCTGGAAAACTACTAGACTAGAAAGCTTTATTTCAATTTCTGGAAAATTCTAGATTGTGTTAGTGATGACTAGTGACTATTTAGAAAAGGAAGCACTGATTATAAAGAGCTAGCACTACTTCACCAAGCACAAAGCACACCAGATTTCCCATTTCCCTTAGTTACAGGTTTTCCCAACTGGTAGATGAGAAGAATAAAGGCTGTTTATATAGTTCATTTAGATTTTATGAAAGAATTTTAGAAAGTCCCTCATATTATTTTGTTAAATAAAAGATGGAGAGAAGTTAGCTACATGATAGTACTCTTTGACAACTTTAGAAATAAATGAATGGCTAGATCCCAAAAGGAATCACAGATGGCTCCCAAGATCATCCTTTAATAGATTTTGAAGTAGAAAGGACCTCATCACTCATCTCATTTAATTTCTTTATTTTACAGATGAGGAATTTGAAGCTTAGAGAATTTTAGAACTTATCCAGGGCCTCATAGCTAGTAAGTGTTGGAGGTAGGTTATAAAACTAGTTCTTCCTAATATTCAGTCAATTCCACAAAACTACTTTTGGTTCACTGCTAACCATAAAGAATATCTCTATTACAGAACTCTAAGTCTGTATGCTTGGAATAGACTGCCTTAGGAAGTCATATAAATACCCTTCACAAGAAGTCATCAAACACAGGCAGGCTGGGCACTAGTTTGTTTTAGAGGGTATTTTTTTAAGAAATAGATTGGATGAGATGGTTTTGAGGGGAGGTTCTATGAGGTGTCCTCCAACTCTAAAATTATGTGATTCCGTGAAAAAAAAACAATTGTGAATTCAGCGATGTATTTAATCACTTTGTATTAATAACAACAGCATTTGCATATATTTGAAAATTGTATGCTTATACGTGATAAATTATTTATTCAGTTTGAGGAAGGTGTATTTTCTTATTCATTAAACTGATTCATCTAATGAGATACATCCCTCTGCAATAACTCTGTGATTCCCCAGGAACTTGCAACCCTCAGGTTGGAAAAAATTTATCTACATATAGCTTTGGGGCTATGGTGACACTCAAGTCTACATGAGAAACAAAGGAAAGGCAGAGAACATAGAGATCTGACAGGAAATCAAAACTTACTAAAAAACACAAAGTTGATGGTTAAAGAAAAAAATACTGAAGACTTAATACTGGAAATTATTCTCCTAGCTATTACCCATTTGGGTGCTTCACAGACCTAAATCAGTCTTAACTATAATACCCATTTGTTATATTCCTCTAAGGATTTATAACATTTAAAGAGTTTTTTTAGGTTTGAAAGGGACAAATTAACATATCCTAGGTGGCTTTCCTTGGTCAGTAGTAGAAGTTAGGAGCTAGCAGAGTCTGGAAGAGTTGCATTAGAAGTTACCTAAGAAATGTAGTAAAAACTCAGTGGAGAAGCAGAGAATCATCTAACCAAGGAGACCATAATCTGTGTGTGTGCACAATAAATCCTTTTGGTAGTTTGGTTTAGCCTTTAGATATCTTCTCAGCATGTTTTTAAATGCATAAAATACATGAGATTGCAAAATATAGAAAGAAATATAGTTATTAAAATATATAGAGAAATATAGTTATCAAAATATTTAAAAAACAAAACAAGTTCATACACCTTAATTTAAGAATCTTTGTATAGATTAATGACTTAGATTCTGCCAATCTAGCATGGCTTTCTTGTTACATGTATTTGTGTGTGTGTGTGTATGTGTGTGTGTGTGTGTGTGTGTGTTTGTGGTGTGTGTGGTATGTTCTACTGGGACAAGGGCGCAGAAGGAAAATGGGTTAGCATGTTGAGAACAGTTGCCCTTTTATTATAAATTTTATTTTTCCTATGATTTTCAACTTTGCTTTTTTATGATTCTTTCAGAATCATTCATTTATTGTTTTTCAGGTTGTTTCTTAATTACATGCTCAATTCATTAGCTTCACCCTTTTTCTGTCTTGTCCAAAGCTACATGTAAAAGTTCTAGCACTGCTTTAGCCATATTTCATATATTTTGGTTGGCTGCTGCAGAATCATTCTCTTTACCAAAATTATTTATTTTTTCTAAAACATGTTCTCTGACCCACTCATTATTTTAAGTGTTGCTAATTAGTGTCCACTTTGTCTGCATTTTTATTTCCCCTTTTGATTCCACTATTTTATTACCACTATGTATTTTTCTGATTTCCCTCTATTGGTTACACTTTTTATTACACCATAGCCTTTAAAAGATACAACTCATCTTTCTGGATATTTTTTGTGGATTGTCTTCCTTCATTAGATGATAAGGTCTTTGAAGAAACAGGCCATCTTTCTTTTTCTTATTTGTATCCCCAGTGCCTAGCACAATACATAGAATATAAGAGATACTTAATAAATATTTATTGTATTGTACCAACTTTGTGACAGGTACTATACTGGGTGCTAGGGACAAAAGCACACACAATCACAGTTCACAATGAGCTTACATTTGAATGGGGGAAAATAAGAAGTATATATAAAAATGTATGTGGCAAAATAGTTTAAAATAAAAATATATGCTAAGAGTTAAATATAAAGTAACTTGGGAAGTAAGATACTATTGATTTGTTGTGATTTTTGGTGGGGGTGGGGCTCTTAGGGAATCTTTCATGCAAAAAAAAGATTGTGCCTGAGCTACAATTATGAGATAGAGATAAAGAGGGACTACCCAAGGATATGGTGGATGACCAGTGTTAAGGCATGGAGATGGGAGATTAAGTGACATATGTGAGGGACAGAGAAGGACTATTATCATTGGAAATCCAAAGGGCAAGTTTCAGAATCTTCTGATCATGGAACTTTGATATTTGAAGGAACCCTAGAAGCTAAAGAATCCAGCTGATACATAAGGAGAAATTACCTCAGTGACTAGTTACATTCATACCTTTGGGCACCCAATTTGTCTTCTTCTTCCAGCAAAAGACATCTGCTTAGAGGAAGACAAGATAATGTAACTCTGCTTAAAAAGAAAGAAAATCAGAGCAAGGACCAGAGGACAGCTTAATTGACTACAGTAGAAAGGTTGGAAGTTGATTGAGATCTTTGCCATTTGAAAGTCTGTTTCATCTTTTCACAAACAATTCCTTAGTCATGTGAAATTTTTTATGTTTATTAAAAGCAATGGAAATAATGTATGGTAATTAATGCAAAAGTGCTGCCTTTGTGTAAAGAAAAACATCAACTACAAATATCTAGCACTCTTATTTTTTTCTTTTATGTTTTCTAATTTAATGAAATGTCAGTCTCACCTCAAATAAGATCAAGTAAAACCTTTGAGAATTCTCATCAAATATTTAGAGATTAATTTGGATATTTCTGTGAAAATCAACTTGCATAAATAAATTTGTTAAAGATGTTCTAAGTTCAGAGTTTTACTTATTTGTTCCTTTTTTACTGTGATTTTTAACTTCTGAAATTATAAAGAGCTTGTATAAATGTTCTTCTAATAGGATAATTGTTTGAGATATCAAGGTTTAATAACTGTATATTCCTTTTTTCCACATGGCCCATTATTCTCAATGTCTGCCATTTTAGCTGATGAATTAAGAGCAGACATTACTGAAAATATGACAGACACAATACAAGAGGAAGAAGGAAAATGGAAAAGACATTTCACACAACTTTATGAAGATACTAGAAGGTCTCTATAAAAAACTATAAAAACTATAGGTTTTTTTATTTTTTTGAAAATTATTTTATTTTGAAAAATATTTTTGATGTTTACATGATTCATTTTTTCCCACTCCTTTTCTCTACCCCACCCCAGAGCTGATAAGTAATTCCAAAGAATTGTGCAAATGTTATCACTTGATATTTATTTCCATATTCATTTTTACCATAAAATCAAAACTTCAAATCATATAGTGATAAATCATAAATCATGAGTTTTTTCTTTTGTATTTCTACTACCATAGTTCTTTCTCTCAATGTGGATAGCATTCTTTCTTATAAGTCCTTCAGAAATGTCCTGGATTATTGTACTGCTACTAATAGTAAAGTCCATTACATTGAATAGTTCCACAATGTTTCACTTTTGGGGTACAGAGTCCTCTTGGTTCTGCTTATTTCACTCTACATCAGTTATTGGAGACCTTTCCAGTTCATCTATATTAAATTCTCCAGTTTATCACTCCTTACAGCACAATAGTACTCCATCACCATCATATACCACATTTTGTTTAGCCATTCCCCAATCAAGGGACACCACCTCATTTTCCAATTTTTTACCACCACAAAGAACAAAGCTATCAATATTTTTGAACAAACATTTTTTATCTCGTTGGGGGTACAAACATATTAATGGTATTTCTGGATCAAAAGCCATGCATTCATTTAAAGCCCTTTGCTAATAATGCCAAATTGCCTTCCAGAATGGCTGGATTAATTCACAACTCACCCAGCAATGCATTAGTGTTCCAATTTTGCTACATCTCATCCAATATTTATTACTTTCCTTTGCTATCATCTTAGCCAACCTGCTAGGTGTGAGGTAGTACCTCAGAGTTGTTTTGATTTGCATTTCCCTAATTATAAGAGATTTAGAACACTTTTTCATGTGCTCATTGATAGTTTTGATTTCTTTATCTGAAAACTGCCTATTCATGTATTTATCAATTGAGGAATGGCTTGATTTTTTGTAAAATTGATTTAGCTCCTTAGTTTTGTTTGTACAAAACCTTTTTAATATAATGTAATCAAAATTATTCATTTTGCATATTGAAATATTCTCTATCTCTTGCTTGGTCTTAAATTCTTTCCTTTCCCATAGATCTGACAGGTAGACTATGCTATGTTAACCTAATTTACTTATAGTTTCCTTCCTTATGTCATTTACCCACCCTGAATTTATCTTGGTGCAAGGTGTGAGGTATTGATCTAAACCTAATCTCTCTCATACTGTTTCCCAATTTTTCTAGCAGTTTTTGCCAAATAGTGGGTTCTTGTCCCCAAAGCTAGGATCTTTGGTTTTATCATACACTGTCTGGCTGAGGACATTTACCCCAAGTCTATTTCATTGATCCTCCCTTCTGTCTATTAGCTAGTACCATATTGTTTTAATGACTTCAGCTTTATAGTACAGTTTAAAATCTGGTACTGCTAGGGCCCCATCCTTTACATTTATTTTCATTAGTTCCCTTAATATCCTTGATGTTTTGTTTATCCAAATGAACTTTGTTATAATTTTTTTAATTCAGTAAAAATTTCTTGATAATTTGATAGGTATGGCACTGAATGAATAAACTAATTTTTATTATATTAGGTTGTCCTTCTCATGAGCAATTTATGTTTTTTCACTTGTTTAGATCTAGTTTTATTTGTGCAAAGAGTGCTTTATAGTTATGTTCATATAATTCCTGAATTTGTCTTGTCAAGTAGCTTTCCAGGCATTTTATATTGTCTAGAGTGATTTTAAATGGAGTTTCTCTTCCTAGCTCTTGCTACTCGGTTTTGTTGGAAACATATAGGAATGCTGATGATTTATGTGGGTTTACTTTGTTCCCTGTAACTTTGCTAAAGTTAATTTCCACTGGCTTTTTAGTTGATTTTCTCAGATTCTCTAGGTATAGCATCATGTCATTTCTAAAGAGTGATAATTTAGTTTCCTCATTGCCTACTTTGATCCCTTCAATTTCTTTTTCTTCTCTAATTGCTGCTGCTAGAATTTCTAGTAAAATATTAAAAAGTAATGGTGATACTGGGCATCCCTGCTTCACTCCTGATCTTATTGGGAAGGCATTTAACTTATTCCCATTGCAGATGATATTTACTGAAGGTTTTAAAAATATTGTTTATTATTTTGAGGAAAAGCCATTTCATTCCTATACTTTCCAGTGTTTTCAATAGGAATGGGTGTTGTATTTTGTTGAAGGCTTTTTCTGCATTTGTTGAAATAATCATGTGATTTCTATTAGTTTGGTTGCTAATATGGTCAATTATGCAGATGGTTTTCCCGATATTAAACCATCCTTGCATTCCTGGTATAAATCCTACTTGGTCACAGTGAATAATCCTTGTGATAACTTGCTGTAGCCTTTAGGTAGTATTTTATTTAGTATTTTTGTATCTATGTTCATTAAGGAAATTGACCTTTAGTTTTCTTCACTGTTTTTGGTCTTCCTAGCTTGGGAATCAGTACCATATTTGTATCATAAAAAAGAATTTGGTAAGACTCCCTCTTTGCCTATTTTGTCAAACAGTTTGTAGAGTATTGGGATTAAATGATCTTTAAATTTTGATAGAATTCCCTTGTGAATCCATCTCGCCTTGGTAATTTTTTCTTAGGGAATTCCTTGATGTCTTGTTCAATTTCTCTTTCAGATATGGAATTATTTAAGTATTCTATTTCCTCTTCTGTTAATCTAGGCAATCTATATTTTTGTAAATATTCATCAATTTTACCTTGATTGCCACATTTAATGCCATACAATTGTGCAAAATATATCTTAATACTTGCCTTAATTTCTTCTTCATTAGAAGTGTGATCGCCCTTTTCATTCATGATACTGCTAATTTGGTTCTCTTCTTTCATTTTTTTATTGATCAACCAATACTTTATTTTTTTTTCATAATACAAGCTCCTGGTCTTATTTCTTAGTTCAATAGCTCTTTTAATTTCAATTTTACTAACATCTTTAATTTTTTAGGATTTCCAATTTGGTCTTTTTCTGAGGGTTTTTAATTTATTCTTTCTCTAGTTTTTTTTAGTTGCATACCCAATTTGTTGCTCTCCTCTTTCCCTTTTTTATTAACATAGGCACTGTATAATTAGAATAATCTCCACAGGACAATAAATCCCTGCATCCCACTTTCATTTCCAAGGAAAAAGAGAGGGGGGGGCGGGGTCACACACAAACTTTATCTCCAAAATGTAAGGACATAATGTGAGAATGAAAATGTGATGCTGGATTTAGAATCTTGGGGAGCAGATTCTAATTATACAGCACTCAGGGATATAAATTTTCCCATAGATTTTGAAAAGTTATATTCTCATTGTCTTTCTCTTCAGTGAAATCAGTAATTGTTTCTATGATTTTTTCTTTCCTCCACCAAATTTAGAAAATAAGATTTTTAAGTTTCCAATTAATTTTAATTTGCATCTCCATGTACCTTACATTTTTATCACATTATGATCTGGAAAAGTTCTGTTTATTAGTTCTGCTTTTCTGCATTTGTTAGTAATGTTTTTAATGCCCTAGTACCTGGTCAGTCCTTGTAAATGTACTGTAAGATTTAAATTAATATTAATAATTCCAAGTATTCATTTTATAAAATTTATTAATAATCACTCAAAGTAGAAGAAAAAATATAAATTCAAAGCCTAATTTTATAACTAAAGTGAGACCATGTGTATAAATTCTACCTGGCTCAAAGCCAGTTTCAGCAGCCTCATTAAAGGAAAAAAGAGAGAGAGAAACACATGGTCACACCAAAACTATATCCTCCCTATGTTAGCACGTAGCGTAAACCTGTAAATGTAAGAGAGTCCTGGGGAGCAAATTCTATCCACATAGTACCATGTGCTTCTGAAAAGAAGGTATATTTCTCTTTATCCCTATTCACTTTACTCCATATTAACTATAATTTTTCTAAAATTTAATTTACTTCTCTTACTGCTTTCTTATTTATTTTTTGGTTTGATTCATCTAGATCTGATAGAGAAAGGTTGAGGTCTCCCACTAATATAGTTTTATTATCCATTTCCTCCTTAAGCTCCAATATTTTCTCCTTTAAAAATCTGAATGTTATACCATTTGGTGCATATGTTTTGAGTACTACTATTGCCTCATTGTCTATACTGCCTTTTATCAGGATGTAATTACCTTCCCTATCTCTTTTTATCAGATCTATTTTGCTTTTGCTTTGTCAGATATCATGATTGTGATCCTTGCCTTCTTTTTCTCAGTTGATGTCCAATAAATTCTGCTCCTGGGGGCAGCTGGGTGGCTCAGTAGATTGAGAGTCAGGACCAGAGACAGGAGGTCCAGGGTTCAAATCTGACCTCAGACACTTCCTAGCTGTGTGACCCTGGAGAAGTCCCTTACCCCCCCCCCCCCCGCCCCACAGTATTGATTCTAAGACTGAAGGTAAGGGTTTAAAAAAGATGTTTTATATAAATTCTGGTCCAGCCTTTTACCTTTAATCTGTGTGTGCAACCCTGCCTCAAATGTGTTTCTTATAAGCAACACATACTAGGATTCAGGTTTTTAATCCACTCTGCTATCCATTTCCTTTTTATAGGTGAGTTCATTCCATTCACATTCACAGTTATGTTTACCAGTTTTGTATTCCCCATCATGTTGGTTTCCTCTTTTAGTCCTCCTGCCCTTTCTTCTTTCAGTATTTCCCTCCACACCAGTGTTTTGCTTTTAATCTAGCCCCCTTTTCCCTCACCCTTATTTTACTTTACTTCTCACTTCCTCTCTTCTTATCCCCCTCCTATTTCTCTTTAAGGACTATTAATCACCTACCCTCCCAACCTTTCCCTCCATTTTAATAATCCCTTCCTTATACCCGCTTCCTTATTCTTTCAGCTTCTCTATAGGGTAAGATAGAATTCTATACCGCCCCAAATCTGGCTGTTCTTTCCTCTCAAATGGATTCCACTGATAGTAAGGTTTAAGTATTAACTGTCACCCCTCTCTTCCTCCCCTTCTTATACTAGTATTCTCTTCTCCCCTCCCCATAATCCTCTTTATGTGGTAGAATTTATCATATTTTACATCTTCCTTTGATTTCCTCTTAGTACAATCCTCTTCCCCCTCTAGTTTTTTTACATATTAAACAGCTTAATACCATAAACTCTGCCTATACATATATATATATATATACATATATATATTTCTTCTATCTACTATTTCAATGAAAATAAGTTTTAAGAGTCATAAATATCATTTTTCTATATAGGAATACAATCAATTTGGCCTCATTGAAGCCCTTAATTTTTTTTCTTCTTTTTGTTTATCTTTTTATGCTTCTCCTGAATTTTGTATTTGGATATCTAATTTTCTGTTTAGTTCTGGTCTTTAAGAATGCTCAGAAATCCATTTTGTTAAATGCCCATACTTTCTCCTGAAAGTATATAGTCAGTTTTGATGGTTAGGTAATTCTTGATTGTAGACCTAGTTCTCTTGCCTTCCTGGATATCTTATTGCCAGCCTTGAGGTAGTTTAATGTGGAAGCTGCCATATCCTATGTAATCCTGACTGGGGCTCAATGATATCTGAATTGTTTCCTTCTGGATGTTTGCAGTATTTTCTTCTTGGCCTGGAAGCTCTTGAATTTGACTATACCATTCCTAGGAATTGTCTTTTGGGGATTTATTATAGGCGGTGATCTATGGATTCTTTCAATATCTATTTTGACCTCTTGTTCAAGAATATCAGGGCAGTTTTTTCTGGTAATTTTTTTGTAATATGATGTCTAGGATTTTTTTGTTTGTTTGTTTTGGTCATGACTTTCAGGTAGTTCAATAATTCTCAAATTATCTCTCCTGGATCTGTTTTCCAGGTCAGTTGTCTTTTCGATGAGATATTTCCTGTTTCCTTTTATTATTTTTCATTCTTTTGATTTTGCTTTACTAATTCTTGCTGTCTTGTGATATCATTAGCTTTTACTTGCTCAATTCTAGTCTTTAAAGACTAATTTTCAGCTATGATCTTTTGATTTCCTTTTTCAGTTTGATCATCTATCCTGCTTTTCATGGCTCGCAGCAGGTCAAGTCAGATCTCCAATTTTTTTTATTTTATTTCTTTGCCTCTTTTTCCTTATGGGTAATTTTATCTTTTAAGCTGTTGTTTTTCTTTTTGTATTACATTCATTTCCCCACTTTTTTCAATCTGTTTACTTGGTTCTTGAACTCCTTTTTGAGTTCCTCTAGAGCTTGTGACCAATTTCAATTTTTTTAGAAAGTCTGGATGTATTTGCTTGTTTCTCACTCTCTGCTGTTGCTCCTGCATTGTGATATTGTTCTCCATAGAAATATTCCAGGGTTAAGAGCTTTTTATGATGTCGTTTACTCCTTTTGAAGCTTGTAAGGAATTAAATTTAGGGGTCTGACAAAATATGAGACTTCTAAAGTAATATTGTGGTTGCTGATTAAAAAATATAAGTTAAGTTAAGTGACTTTTAGAAGCTTTTATTTACAAAGAGGTGGAAAGAGTGAAAGTAGATCCCTTCTCCTGGAATCAGACACAATCAAAAATACTCATTTTGACTTGCCAGCATGAATTGATTTGGACAGAGGAACTCATTTTACCAATTTGGTTCTGTCCCAAATTTATTCCTATTTGGGGATAACTCCTAAATTCAATGTACCTTATCATCCCCAGAGCTCAGGTCAAGTTGAAAGAATGAACAGAGAACTTAAAACTATGATTGGCAAATTGTGCACTGAGACTCATTTAAAACGGCCTGAAGCTCTCCCTCTAGTTCTATTTTATTTCTGAAGCAGGCCCAGGGGAGGTCCACACATCTCACCATTTGAGATGCTTTTTGGACATCCCCCTATACAGGCTAAGCCTTTTTCTCCTGCATAAACAACACTACTGGGGGTGACACTTCTATTGCTTCATATATACAGGATTTGCAGATCAAATTGCTATAACACTATGAATCTGGAGCTGCAGTACAAGCAGGACCTATAGATATTTCACTTGATGACCTAAACCCATGAGACAAGGTATACATAACAAATTTCCAGTGCAATGGAACAACTCAGCCTGCCTGGGATGGTCCATTTTAAATATTATTAACCACCCCGACAGCTGTAAAAATTAGAGAAAAGGACTCTTGGATTCATTGCTCACATGTAAAGAGAGTACCTTCTATCAGCACTGATTGAATGTATCCTGTCACATGCATCGGAGATAAAAGTACATAGACAAGTGGACACTGTTTTGGCTGACACATTGAATTACTGAATTTATTTTATTTTATTATTGTTTTTCTTTTTCTTTTTTCTCCTTTCTCATTTTTTGTATTTGAGGTGCATATAATCCATAGTAATCTTTTATTCTATTTTGAAATAGAATAAGTTTAAAATATCCATTTGCTTGGCAGGTGGGGCAGGCTGCACATACTTTAGAGGCTATAGTAGTTATACCAAAGGCTATTCATTCTCTTTTAACAGAGTCTACAATGCCCTGGGTGCCAAAGTGACCATTTTAATGCATGGATTGGCATATTTGGTGATAAAAACTTCTGGGAACAGAGGTTTTCCTTTAGATAACACCCATATCCCATTGATCTGTTTTGCTTTGAATTTTTTTTTGAGAAAAATTTCAGGAAAAGAAGCTTGATGACTCCCCAAATCAAGAAAATGAACTGTTCAGAGAAAGTGCCATAAAGAAATCTCTGCTACATCAGAAGATCCAGTAAGAACTTTGGGATGCAATTGATTGAACTGAAAGGGGTTGAACACAGTTATTCTGAATGTAATCTTTTATGTCAAAAGGGACTGCCCCCTAATTGGCTTTTTGTCAATTGGCCTAGCAAACATTGGTTTTGCTCTCTCACTCTTCACAAGCTGGAGGATTCAGATTCCTACATGTTGGTGGTCATTGCTTTTTTATCTTCTGTCTCACAGGACTTTGCCTTAGTGCCATCTTCCCTTACCCATCAGAAGCCTGAGTGAGGGCAGGTAGATCTATAATATTTTTTGTAGCTTTCAAGAATTTTGCCCTGAAGCTATCTTCCTCAGCTGCTAAGGCTTGAGTTTTCATGGGTGGGTCTGTGGTATAGCACTGCAAAGTGTTTTGCCCTGAGGCTATCTTCCTTGCCTCTGCTGCCTCAGCTGACCATTACTGACTGCTTCCCCACTACAAGAACCAAGCTCCATGTTATTTAGCCTGGAGTCTCACTGCCAAGACCAGGCACAGCCCTCAATAGTAAGTCTGTGGTGCTTTCAGCCAGTCCTCGAGAATATGGAGATTGCCCTAGCCCTCATTCTAACTGGTGTAGTACGTGGTGTGGGGGAGGGGTAGCCATCTTGAGCTTTGATTAGTGCAGTTTTGCCCTCTTATAGAGTGTGAGTCACCACTCACTTCCTACCTTTCGTGCTGTGTCCAGTGGGAGAGCCCCTTTACTCATCCAGTTTTGATTTCTGTCCTTTTGAGATACTTTGTAATGATTGGTTAGAAGAAGATTCAGATGGCTTCTAATACTTTGCCACCATCTTGGCTCTGTCTCTGTCGATAGAACTTTAACAGCTTAATCCCAAGGTAAAAACAAACTCCAAGGCAGAAGATTTTATTTTTCCCATCCCTTTTCAGTTATAAAAACAAAACTCATAATGTTTCATATTTTTTCTAAGGAAAGCAACTGAGACATTGAATGGGCTATAGGAAGGTATCTGAAAAGAAGAGAAAAGAGAAGAGAAGAAAAGAAAAGAAAAAGTTACAGGAAAGTGTCTGAAGAAAAGAAAATATTAGAAGCTGAGGGGAGGGCAAGAGCAAGTATTTATAATATATAACATCACCGGAACGCATTGTCATAGTCTTGTATATACCTATTCCAAGCACTGGGGAATGAAATACCCCTTTATTCTATTAACAGAATTACTTCACAAATACGTAAGAACAAGAGCTATTCCCTTATCGATAAGAAGTCAAAGGATGTAAATAGACTATTTTCAAAAGAATTGCAAATTATTTAGAAGAATGAGAAAGATTGCTTCAATTAACTAGTAAATGATATCCAAATTATAATAACTCTGAGAGCTCATTTCATACCCAGAAAATTGGCGATGATAAAATATGGGCATAGACTTGTGTAAGAAGGAAATTTTGGTATTTATAAATATATATTAAATATGTGGCCGCCAGGAATCAACAATTCGGGTTGATTCCGTAATTAAATCAGACCCAAGTCAGCATCGGGTTGAAGAGTTTATTTACAATCAGGTAGGTAAAAAGTAGGAATAAAGAGAAAAGGAGAGGCTAGTCCAGGCCTTTACTGAGAGAGAAGGTTAAGGGGCTAAATAAATGAAGCTGTAAGCCACAAGACCCAACAGCCAGATAGGCAGAGTTTAGAATTGGCCCAGGTAGGCCAAGGAAGTCAGCCTAACTTACCCACGTGACAATATTGAGTGTAAGCTGTCTGTGGTCTCAGGAGATGCTTCTTCTTCCAGTTCAAGACGGCAACTGCCCCCACAGGAAGTTCACTAACTTACTTAAAGAGATAGTGTCTTTCATCACTTCCTGTGGTCCACCTCTAATTCAAATGGACAAATGGCAGTTTCTACATTGATTTGGACTGCCCAAAGGGCAGTCCCTTATTCTTGATTTGTTACTTATTGTCACGTGTGGGTAACTCAGTCTCCCCTCCCCACTAAGGGAGGTGAGAGTGACATCATTAGCACGCCTAGGTTGAGTAGATTTTTGACTATTAATGGGCTCGAGCTAATTCTATTTACACACTTGTATGACTTGTGGGAAAATATGTATTCTGGTATACTATTAGTAAAAGCCAATAATTGCTCCAACCATCCTGTAAAGCAAATTGGAATTCTGCTACAAAAGTGATTAAATCACCCATACCCTATGATCCAAAGATCTCATTGCTGAGCATATAACTCAAAGAGACCAAAGAAAAACCCTAAGTTCCTATATTCACTAAAATACTATAGCAGCACTTTTTATAACAGTAAAGAACTAGAAAGCAAGCAAATACCCATAGCCTGGGAAATGGCTAAACAAATTGTGGTATATGACTAAAATGGACTATTTCTGTGCTATAAAAAAATGAATATGAAGACTACAGAAGTATGGGAAGACTTACATGATGTAATGCAAAGTGAAGTAAGGAGAAAACCAGAGAAACAATATACCCCATGACTATAACAATGTAAAATGAAAGGATAACCAAAAGTGAACTCTTTAAAGTGTTTGAAGAACATTCACATTCAATATACATAAACTGTTTGTTAAAATTGTGAAAGAAGACATTGTACTATGAATTCCTTCTATAAAACAAATATAATATAATCTTGATACCTAAATTATGGAGAGAAAAAGAAGAGAGAATAAACTAGAACATTTCTAATTAATAACAATGAGATAATACTGGCTAAATTATTAGTGAATGACCTTAAGCAACATGTGCAAAAGATCACTGACTCCCTCCAGATTAGATTTATACCAGCAATGCAGAGATGATTCAACACTAAGAAAACCATAAACATAATTTAATCTATAAATGTAGAAAAATATGACAAAACGTAATACTTCTTTATTTTTAAAACATTGAAATGCATATGAATAAATAAACCTTTATTAATAGAATAAATAGTATCTAAATAAAAGAGTTAGAATTACATGGAATTGAGAAGCACAATAGGCCTTTCTAATAAGATCAGAATTAAAGCAAGGATTTTCACTGTCATTCCTATTATTTTAAAAGACTCTAGAAATACTAGCTATAGCAGTTATACCAGATAACAAAACTGAAGCAAAAAGCAAAGGCAAAGAAGGTATAAAATTATCACTTTCTATAGATGATAAGATGGTTTGCTTAGAACTCTAGAGATTCAAATAAAATTGAGTGATAGTAGGATAGAAAATAGACCCATATCAGCTTTTTTATATTATGTACAAAACCCCAGCAGAAGAGATAGAAAAAGAAATCCCATTCAAAATAAATAATAAAAGAACTGAATATATAAAATATATAGGGGTCCATGTACAAAGATATATACAGAAATTATATGAATTGAACTACAAATCACTCTTTACAGAAATAAAGCATAACAGTACTCCTAGGGCTTCATGTGCTTAATCTGCCCTTATAATGACAGACTGGGTCACCAGAGAGAAAGCTGCTATGACTTTCAGAGTTCCAAGGGTCATCCTGTATATGTCTATCTTTGTAACACTAGCTCATGAGCTCACACTGCTTTGCTTTCCCTTAATAATTAGTTAGTGGAATGAATGAGGTCTTGAGTAAAGGCACTTAATAAAATGGTGTAGCAAAAAAGAGTGGTAAAAGGTATTTGATCATATATTAGGGGAGCATTTTCACACAAATACACAGATAATATGGAGGGGGGTGGGAATGGATATGTACTTAAGTATAGTAGTAGTGGTGCAGATACATGGTGAACAAGCATAGCTCAGGAAACTCACAACCTCACGACTGAGGAACCTCAATGTCCAAAGTGTTCACACAGCATTTCCTGTGAGGTAAGAAGGTAATCAAATAGTTATTCAGCACCAGCTTGACTTGTTCTTCATAAGCCGCAGTGTGTTGGTTAGAAGAGCCAGTCCATTTGACAGCTATGTTGACTTCTCAATAGACTCAGGGTCCTTTAATGGCTATTGATATAGTGAGAATTCTAGATCATGCAAGGAATAAAAATGACAATAAAATTTAAAATGGACAAGTTTTGATTAAATATAATTGAAGATAATAAGAGATGCAAACCAAAACAACTCTAATGATCTATTTCATGCCACTTGGTTTGACAAAGAAGGAAAATGAAGGGCCCTTGGGAGATCAAGTATACTAAAGTATCATTGGTGGAGCTACTAAGTAGTTAAATCATTCTGGAAAACCATTTGGAATTATAGCAAAAAAGTTGCTAAACTATGCATATCCTTTGGCTATAGATATAGCTCCTAGGCATATATCCCAAAGAGCTCAAAAACAGAGAGAAAAGACCCATATGTACAGAAATATTAATAAAATACTTTTTTGTTATAACAAAGAAATGGAAATAAAGTATCCATCAACTGAGGAATGGCTGAACAAATAATGGTTATCAATTGACTTTATCATTGTATAAGTCAGCTTATCCTTTTGAAAATGCATACTTACAAATAAATATAATATGGTCTAGATAGGGCCTAGTCCTAGACACACTATGTATCTCTTAATATAACCTAAAATTACATGGGTCTTTTGGACTGCCATGTTACATTGTTAAATCCTATTCAACTTGCACTACACTAAAACCCTATAACTTTTTCATAGCAATTGCTATCCAGGCATATCTTCCCAATTTTGTACTTGTGAATTCAATTTTTTAAAAAGACAATTCTAAGTCTTTACATTTACCCGTATTGAATTTCATCTCATCAAACTCCTCTAGAGCTCCCATGGAAACAGAGAGGAGTTAGGTTAACTATCACACAGTGCTTCTGAGTGCCAATCAACTGACCAATCCAGCATCATAACAGGTAGATTGAGAACCTGGGGGAGAAGACTGCTGCCATATTAATCATTCATCATCAATTTCGATAAAAAAATAAAACTCCCTCAATAGAGTAGAGCATGAGTTTCCTCAAAGCAATAGAATCAGAGGTTTCAGAACTAGATATAAAATTTAAAACATTTTTTCTAAAAGTCACTTATATAATTTTAGTCCCTCTGAAAAGACTTCTTTTCCCTGAGAGGGGCTGCCAGTCTTGGGTGACTCAGTCACAACAAAAGAAAAATGCTTCTTAAAATATCTGCTTTATCCTGGCAGCATAGATGTAGCCTCAGGTAATATCATCAAATATGTAGTGCTAAGAAGACACTTTTGGTGAGGAAACCATATGCCTGTTATCCTCCTAAGACCATTTCAGTCTAGTTGCCCTAGAGGATCTTTTTTTAAATGCATTTTGATTCCCCTAATGCTACCTAGAATGTTTTTCCTCATAGATACAAAAAGAAAAAAAATGAGACACTTAATTCCCAAATTGCTACCAAAGTATTGCTTACCCTATTAAAATGTCTTAAGAAGAACACTGGCAGATTTCTTCCTGAGTATCAATGTTACTAGAAAGGGGGAATAGTGAGAGGAGATGAAAGCAAACTAATGGAAAATACTGGCCAATTTAGACTATTTCCCAAAGCAGCATTTTATCTGACTAGGTACCACTTAACAAGTCATTAACAATAAAATGTACTTAAACCTTTAACAAAAGAACAGAATTGTGTCCTCCTCAGACTAAGTAAAATAGGGGACACCTCAGTGTTTTCAGCAAATTGTTTGGAAGAGGAAAGGGTCAAATATGGACATAATGGGAGAAGCAAGGGGCTTGGGCAAACCAGGATCTGGTGTGAACTATGATATTTCCTAGGAGAATCTCAATAAGGAGATTCAGAGAGTTGCAAAGCACACACAGTTTTTGGTTTTTAACAAATTTTAAGTAGTCCTTTTCTCCCACTTATCCTTTTCTCCTCCTTCCTATGTACAATGACCCACATCTTCCCATTTTTATTTGATTTAGGGTGGAAAAAACAGGAATGCATAGTCAAGAGTAAGATTCTGTATCAGGTGGAACATCTAAATGGAAAATGAAAAGTTAACTAATCAGGATATTTACAAATAGTAAGATATTTAACATTCACAATATACAGAAGTTTCTTTTATTGCAGAGACACAATCAGAATATTTCTCCTTTTTAATTTAGCACTCACTTGAGCTTCATATAATGGCAGGTGGTACAAAATAAAGCTTACAGAGATTCAGTAATGTACCTAAGGTGAAACAACTAATAAGTTTTCTGATTGCAAGCTGTCAGGTACACTTTAATGTATCATGGAATCATGGATTCAAGTAGAAAGCAAGTAGAGTCAAGATGGTAGAGTGAAATCCAGCATTTTTGCCTATTTTATCTAACATACTTCCTCTATAACAACTTAAAAAAATGAACCAGACTGGATTATGTACAGAAAACTCAAGAAAAAGTCACAGTAAGCTATTTTTTTCCAGTCCAGGGCATCACTGGAAGATAGGAAAGTCAGCAGACCCTATGGCAGGGTCTGGTTAGGAAAGGATCGCATTGGCACAGAAGGCAACATGCAGCAGTGGTGATGAGCATTCTAGTACTCAGGGACAGTAAGGGAGCTGTAACTGAATCCACTCCACACTTGGTCCTTTGACTCAGGGATGGCATTCAGATCTTTGTGAAGACCTTGACTAGCAAGGCCATCATGCTTGAAGTAGAACCACTGAGAATATCAAGGCTAAGATCCAGGACAAAGAAAGCATTCTTCCAGATCAACAGAGGTTGATCTCCGTTGGTAAGCAGCTAAAAGATGGACATACTCTGTCTGATTAAAACATCCAGAGAGAATTCATCCTGCATCAATACTGAGCTTGACAAGATGTTTATATTCCCTCAAAATTCTTTTAATCTTTTGAGTAATTTCACTGCACTCTACTTTCAATAAAGTTGATGCTTTCTCCCCCTCCCTCCAAAAAGGATGGAGTTGAAAACTTAATGGCAAAAATAGTTTTCAGGGGACCCATGAACCATCACTGGTGACAATAACAGGTACCAGCTTCCAGTGCAATCACCCAACATCCAGTCCAGTGCTAGGCCATAAATTCAGAGCAGAGTGGTCCTAGTCATGAGTTAAAGAGGCCCTAGTTACATAGAGAGATATGTGACTCTGAGTCAGGAGCATGAGAGAATAATTTCTAACCTTTGATATCATACATGAGCCTGCAGTGGAATAACCAGGGCAGAAAAACCCAAACCAAAAGAGAATCAAGCAGTTCAGTAACTCTGAGCCTATAGAATTCACTAGCAATCAAACAGTAACTGAGTCCAGCAGCAACCCACTATAACTAAAAGAAATAAAACACAATAGAACTAAATCTGGGTCAGGGGACTTGTAAAGATCATAGCAGAAAGGCAATAAACAAACCTCTGCCCAGATCAAAATACTTTGGAAGTAAGAAAAGCTTTTAGGCCTTTACAGTGCAAAATAGCATCAGGACATAAAAAGACAAAAGGTCAGGACAGACATCTTATTCAGGGGTGAACAGAGCCCAAAACAACATAAAATCCAATAACAAGAAGTAGTTTGGAATAATGAGTAAACAAAAAAAGGACATGACTATAAATAGCAATTAGAGCGATAAGGAAGCAGAAGATATAAACCAAAAAGAAGACAATAACTTGAAATCATCTACAAGCAAAGCCTCATAGAAAAATACAGATTGGATATAAGAACAAAAAAAAAAAAGAAAATTCTTAGAAAAGTTTAAAAAAGAGCAAAAAAAATTAAAAATCAAGAAAAGATATAGAAAAAATGGGGGGAAAATGAGTTATGTGAGAAAGTTTTTTTTAAACCCTTGTACTTCGGTGTATAGTCTCATAGGTGGAAGATTGGTAAGGGTGGGCAATGGGGGTCAAGTGACTTGCCCAGGGTCACACAGCTGGGAAGTGGCTGAGGCCGGGTTTGAACCTAGGACCTCCTGTCTCTAGGCCTGACTCTCACTCCACTGAGCTACCCAGCTGCCCCTAGAAAGTTTTGAAAAGAGTACATAGCTGTGTAAAAATCAGAGTTGGCTGAATGAAAGCTAATAATTCCACGAGACATCAAGAAATAACAAAACAAAGTAAAAAAGGTAGAAAAAATTAAATATGAAATATTTCATAAGAAAAACAACTTACCTGAAAAGCAGACTAAGGAGAGAGAAAAATTAAGAATCACTGGACTAAGAGAGAGCCATGAACAAAAAAGTCTAGGTATCACATTTCAATAAATTATAAAGGAAAACTGCCCAGACATCGTAAACCAGAAGGCAAAGTAGAAACCAAAAGAATCTACTGGTCACCTCTTAAAAGAAATCTCAAATGAAAACTTTAAGGAATACTATAGCTGAAACCTGAACAACCAGATCAAGGAAAAAATACTACAAGCAGCAAGAAAGATGTTCAACCAATGAAAGAGAGCAGGTTTACAAGACTTAATTTTTTAATGTAAAAATACATAGCCAATTTTGTCAAACTGTATCAATATCCCCAACCTTAATTTCATCATTATATCAGACACACTGCCAGTAGTTTCAATCACCAAAAGAAACCAGGCACCAAATGATCATTTAGCATTTCTCTAGGATGCACAGAAATGAGTCAGAAAAATAAATGTCATGTTACTGAATGGATTGACTACTCCACTATTGTGTGTATCATAGACCAAGTAGGCTAAAGTCTAAAGCACAGCTTTTGCAAAGAATTTCTCCATTGGGGCTAGGAGGAAGCCCATGCACCATCAACTCACCCAGTGTTCAGGAGAATCATTCATCCCAGAGACTTAGAGCCCAATAAGTGGCTAGAGGATACAGTAATCAATAGCAAATAGTTCAGTCCTCATTTACTGCAAGGTATCAGTTGCCAGATCATCTGTGAATAACACCTAGCAATTCAAGGGCTGCTTTGTGAAGATGATGAGAGCCTACTCTGTGTGTCCTGCTTACTCTCCCAAGAACACAAAGCACAAAATGTGGATCCTATAGAATAGTCTGCTGACATCTGCAAGGTAAAACTCCAGGAAGCCAGGGGTCATTTTTATTGGATCAGTAGAAAGGAAGAGTGGTGCAGTGTAAGATGGAAGCACAGACACTGAGTCAGGTCATCATACCAGAATACATCAAAATGAACACTTTCTTGAAAAAGAAAAAAGAACTATATCTTCAAAAGCTGAACAAGGACAAAAGAAAGAATAGGAAGAAACTAATGGGCACTGAGGCCAGCTTTTCCCAATATGTCCAAAACCTAAAAAAGATTAATGAGCTAGAGGAAATTTTTGAGAAGCCAGCCATGGAGATGCTCCTGGATGTGGAAAAGAATAAAATATTGTTGTTTCAATGTCCAGAGCCTGCAGGTCTAGACTGGACACTCTGAAATGAGGGAAATATTATTAAGTTTCCAAAGGAATATCCCATGACCTAAAAACATGAATAGATAATTAACATAAGGACTTTGTAGAAATGAGAAAGGAAGACATATGGATATTTTCTTGACCAGCTTTTTTAGGTAACAGTGAATGGCTGGGAATGTTCAAGCATTCAAGCATTCAGTATTGCCTTTCACATATCTAGGGCAAGAGTTCTTAACCTTTTTTATATTATGAAATCCATTAGCAATCTGGTGAAACCTATGAAACCTTTCTAAGAATAATATTTTTAAATGTATAAAATAAAATTCACAGCATTACAAAGGAAGCCAATAGTAATAACAATAATAATAGCAGCTAGCATTTATATAGCACTTTAAGGTTTGCAAAATGTTTTACAGATATTATCTAATTTATCATTTTAATTATATTTAAATATAGCTCTCAAGATATTTTTTTCAAAGAATTCATGGATCACCTTTAAGAACTCTTAACTTAGAGAACATATACCCTGAAAATGCGCATCCTCCAGTGGAGATTTCCTTTTTGTACATTCTGTCTAGTTCACCTGCTTTTTGTGTGTGTTTTTTGTTTCTTTAGTGCCATGCCACAAATCAAGGACAATAACATTAGTTTCCAATTGTAGTAGTTTCACTGCCACTGATGGAGGAAAAAAGTTTGTTATGGAAATCTTTACAGATGTTTTCTCATATTTCATTTCTTTGTGATTATTTCCCAGTTTTATCCTAAAATGTCCTCAATCTGGCTTGTTGAGTCTCTCACCAAACTTTCCATGAATTTATTTTTACCTCTACTGTTCCTCTCTCTTATGAGGTGATACTAGACAAAATTTCTAACCATTCTTCATCATGAGGTTTTACAAAGATTTCAGAAAAGTCTTGCCATAAGTTACACATCTCTGTTTAGCCGGTAAGATCAAATGTTTGCTGCTTGATATAATTTCTAGGCCTTTTGCTCTCCTTGTTTTGGAATTGGCCAAATTTACTTAGAACATTATGATAATAGTAATGGGCATTTTTATGATTTTTGCTCCCTTTTGAGTATCAATAATTTATTTAAATCAGGAAGGTTGGATTATCTCAATGATATGATTTATCATCTTTTCTCTGCTTTATTTTCTCAACCAGATTAAAAATATAGGTTTACATCAAAACTGCCTAAATTTTGTTTATTGTTATAATGGGATAAAAGTAACAGAATGGGAATGACTACTGTTCATTTTAGGACATATCTTTTTGATTATTTTAGCTGGAAGAGATACTAGTTACATGTGGTTCTACCTGTTGGAATATCATTTACGATACTATTTTCAATGGCAAAAAATACTCATTACAACAATACCCTTTTCTAGGCTAAGTAAGGAGTCAAGTTTTTCACAAATACCTATTAAATTTACAAAAATGTATATAGCAATTAAGCAGAATGCTTAAGCAAAACAAAAATTACAACAGGAAATTAAGGTTGGGCAGAACTTCAAGTTTAGCTATCTATATCAATCAAGTTATTTAAATAATTGTTCATTTTCCTAATTTGTATGAATAGATGCAATCTAGAGATAACAAAATAACTGGCTAAAAATCAAAAGTATCAGTGGTATAGTTGCTTTTGTGATTTTTGTTTATTTTTGAAATGACCACTTATTTCTAGTGTTATGGAGATAAAGCCTTGTTGTTGTACCACTGGGGGTCTAGAATGTGCCCAGGCCAAAAAAAATCAGCTCTTTCAGCACACCATTTTCAAAGTTAATTCCATCTACATTTCAATCTGTCCCTTGTTGAGAACAATGATCAGATTCTGTCAGCATTTTCACATCCATATGAGATTTCTTTCACTGTGATTTTTATATTTCTGTCAAGCACTTAGACTGTTTTCTATTTTCAATGCCACTGAGATGCTATTACTGCATGCATTTTCCTTTAATGATTCTTACAACCCTCAATTATTTCCACATTAGCAGACACCACATTATAATGACTACATTAACATTCTCCCTATTTGATAAGCTTAACTATAGTTGTAATGCACAATAAGGAATACGATAGGAAGATGGCAGTGAGTTATAGTGAAAAACATGTACTTTTATTATAAAGTTTCAATTTTCTTCTCTAGGAGTGTCATATTCCAATGGGCCATTCATAAAAGCAGAAGAGTAAGTTGTTTAATAACATCACAGAGTTAAACTATGATGAATATATATTGAGTATCTACTAGGTATAAACCCTATCAGATAAACACAATTTTAGGACCATCTTCCATCTACAATATTTATGCTTAACCACCTAAAGAATCATCATTTTATCAGTGTGAGTACTATCTCTACCAATACAGATAGCACCTTTAAAATTTAATAGTCAGGACTTCCAGGCTAAAATGGCCACAGAGTAAATGCCAGAGGCATCCTCTCCTCACCACTTACTGATATAAAGCACCTTAAAAGGACAAAAACTCAAAATCAGATCAGTAAAAAGACTCATCCATAGGGTGCAGCCTTGAAGGTACACTATGAAGGGGTAAAATAATTTCTACCAAAGTGTGAGCTAATCATCACTCCCCCACTCAATTTAGGGCACCAGAGTCATAGTGAGCACAGAGTAAGAATGAGCACGGGGCAACCACTAGGTTCTCAGGGGGCTGACTGAGGACACCACAGACTTACCCCAGAGAGGAGCGAGACTTGGGACCCCAGGAGACTGAGGAATACAGAGACTGGGTGTGGAGATAGGGAAAAGAGGGGCTCTGCATAGCAGATGCGGTGGAGACTGAAAAGTAGCCTCAGGTAAAAACCATTCTATAGTTTAATACACAGAGAGCCTGTCCTCACTAAGACTTCTGACTGGGAAGGGAAGAAAGAACTAGCACAGAAATGGCCCCCAACACCCAGGAACTACAAATTACAACTACCAAAAAAAGAAAAGAACCTTGACCCTCAATAATTTCTACAGAAAAAAACTCCAGACTGCAGAGAAGACAGCAGAGGAAAATAAACAAGCAAACAACATCCAAACCTTCCCCGAAAATGGAAATTGGTCACACACTCTTGAGGAGCTCAGATTTGAGATGATGAACTAAGTGAGAAAGATAGGAGAAACTTGGCAAGAAAAGTGGGAAATTGTTCAAAAATAAAATAACATTTTAAAAGACAGAATCTCCAATTTGGAAAAATCCCAGAAATTAAATGAAATGATAAGCAAACTAAAGACCAGAATTGACCTGTTGGAAGCCATGAAAAGTGGGATAGAACAAATTTAAAAGGAAAATCAAAAGATCATAGCTGAAAACCACTCTTTAAAGACTAGAACTGCATAAGTAGAAGCTAATGATCTCACAAAACAGCAAGAATTAATAAAGCAAAGTCAAAAAGAATGACGAATTAGAAGGAAACATGAAATATCCCATTGAGAAGATAATAGGCTTGGAAAACAGATCCTGGAGAGACAATTTGAGAATCATAAGCCTACCTGGAAACCTGGAAATAAACAGAAACCTTGACATCATACTACAAGAAATTATCCAAGAAAACTGTCCGTATATTCTTCAACAAGAGGGCAAAATAGACATTGAAAGGATCCATAGATCACCCTCTACACTAAATCCTGAAAAAACAACCCCCAGGAATTTAATTGCCATGTTCAAGAACTTCCAAGCTAAGTAGGATATATTGTAAGAAGCCAGAAAGAGACAATTCAGATATCAAGGAGCAACAATCAGGATTATACAGGATCTGGCAGCCTGCACACTAAAGGACTGAAAGGCTTGGAATATGATATTCAAAAAGGCAAAAGAAATGGGCCTACAACCAAGGATCATCTACCCATTAAAACTGATGATATACTTCCAGGGGAAAGTATGGGCATTTAACAAAATAAAAGATTTCCAAGTATTTGTAAAGAAAAGACCAGAACTAAATGGAAAATTTGATGTCCAAATACAAAACTCAAGAGAAACATGAAAAGGTAAACAAAAAAGAGAGGGAATTTTTTTTTCTTTTAAGTGTTTCTATAGGGTCAAATTGATTATACTCCTGTATGGAAAATGATATTTTTAACATTCAAAAACTGTATTAACTATTATAACAGTTAGAAGAATTATTCATGTATAGTGGTTGGGGTACTAAGTGGTTTGATATGATATGTAAAAAAAGGAGGGGAAGGGGAATAGAACATGGCACCAAGAAAAACTTGAAGGAATAAGAAAAATAGGATAAATTATACTACATAAAGAGATGCATGGGAGGGAGAGGAGAAGAATACTATTATAAGAAGGAGAGGAAGAGTGCTAATAGGTAATACTTAGACCTTACTCTCAGTGGAATCAACTCTGAGAGGGAAGAGTATATAGATCCATTGGGGTATCAAAATCTATCTTACTATACAGGGAATTTGAGAGGGGAAAACAGAGGGGGTAGGTTGGGGTGGAGAGTACCAAAAGAGAGGAAAAGGGAGTGGGGAGGGAATTCAATAGACCCAACAGAAAAATATAAGGGGAATAAAAAGGGAGGAGGTGGGAAGGAAAGAAAATAAGAGTGGTGATTAGGGGGCTGATTAAAAGCAAAACACTGCTGTAGAAGGAAATAGTGAAAGAAGGAAGGGCAGGGCTAGGAGAGGAAATCAAAATGATGGGGAATACACATGTGGAAATCATAACTCTGAATAAGTATGGGATAAAATCACTCATAAAATGGAAGCAAATAGCAGAGTGGATCAGAAACCAGAATCCTACCATATGTTGTCTACAAGAAACACACATGTGGCAAATAAACATACACAGGGTAAAGGTAAGTGGTTGGAGTAAAATCTATTGGGCATCAGCTAAGAAAAAAAGGCAGGAGTCACAATTATGATATATTATAAAGCAAAGTAAAAATAGGTCTGATTAAAAGAGATAGGGAAGATAATTACATCCTTGATAAAAAGCAGTATAGACAATGAGGAAATAGCAACACTCAACATATATACATCAAATGGTATAGCATCCAAATTTTTAAAGGAGAAACTACTGGAGCTTAAGGAAGAAATAGATAGTAAAACTATACTAGTAGGAGAAGTGAACCTTCCTCTATAAGATCTAGATAAATCAAACCAAAAAATAAATAAGAAAGAAGTAAACAATGTGAACAAAATCTTAGAAAAATTAGCATTAATAGATATATGGAGAAAAATAAATAGGGACAAAAAGGAATACACCTTCTTTTCAGCAGCATATGGTACATTCACAAAGATAGACCATGTACTAGGGCATAAAAACATGGCAAACAAATGCAAACAAGCAGAAATAATAAATGCAACCTTTTCAGATCATAATGCAATAAAAATAATAATTAGTAAGGGTACATGGAGAGGCCTACTTAGTACCTCACTAATGAGGTTGTGAAGACAGGATTAACTTTCCTTTGTCTGCTTTTTGATTGAATCAACATAAGCTTGAACTAGGTGGAGGAGTTGGCAACCCACTTAGAGAATCCACACCCTCAGAAACTCAATCAGCCAAGAAACTGGGAAACCTTTTGATGAGAATTCACACCTCCAGGAGGTGAGAAATGGATTCCATAGACACTGCCACCCTGGGCAGTGCTTGGTAATTTAGAAGCTGTGATTGGCCCTTGTGAAGAGGGGAAGGGACATGAAGCCACTATAAAAGGCCCTGAATTTCTGGGGCTGGGGAGGTCAGCTTCAAGAAGAAAGTCAACTTAAGGAAGAAAGTCAGCCTCAGGCATCAACTACAGCTAAAGTCATTGTCTTGACCTGCCTCTTGGAGGGACCTTTGGTGAGTGGATAGCTGGATTTCCCTTCCTGTCTTTTGGAAAGAGTTTAATTCCAGTGGAAGGTCTACAAGTCCTGGCTGAGTCGAGCACCAGAGCAATATTTAGTTAGATAGGCCAATGTCTTCTCTATCCTTTTGTATTTCTTTACTTTCACTCTTTCTACCTGTGTTGTAAATAAAAGCTATTAAATGTCATTTCTCCCATATAAAACTATAAATATCTTTTAATTTCTACTCATTAAGTAAGCATTTGGTATCTCTGATTTAATTATTATTAATATTTTTATTAGTCACACTTAGAAAATGAAGTGCAGGTTTTCCGGGTTAAGATGGCGGCAGAGTAAGAAGCAGCTCTTAACCTCTCCTGACCAAAACACACAAAACTCCTCAAGGGGACATAAAAACAAGTCCAGACGAATGGAGGAACCCCACAACAGGGCACAGCGTGGAAGGTACG
>NC_058136.1:49578709-49657606 GCF_016433145.1 Gracilinanus agilis
TTCCTGGAGGTCTTTCCAGTTCACATGGAATTCCTCCAGTTTATTATTCCTTTGAGCACAATAGTATTCCATCACCAGCATATACCACAATTTGTTCAGCCATTCCCCAATTGAAGGGCATACCCTCATTTTCCAGGTTTTGCCACCACAAAAAGCTCGGCTATAAATATTTTTTGTACAAGTCTGTTCATCTATTATCTCCTTGGGGTACAAACCCAACAATTCTATGGCTGGAACAAAGGGCAGGCAATCTTTTATAGCCCTTTGAGCAGAGTTCCAAATTGCCATCCAGAATGGTTGGATCAGTTCACAAGTCCACCAGCAATGCATTAATGTCCCAATTTTGCCACATCCCTTCCAACATTCATTACTTTCCTTTGCTGTCATGTTAGGCAATCCGTTAGGTGTGAGGTGATACCTCAGAGTTGTTTTGATTTGCATTTCTCTAATTATTAGAGAATTGAACAGTTTCTCCTGTGCTTATTGATAGTTTTGATTTCTTTATCGGGAAAATTGCCTATTCATGTCACATTTATCAATTGGGGAATGGCTTGATTTTTTATACAATTGATTTAACTCCTTGTATATTTGAGTAATTGGACATCTGTCAGAGATATTTGTTATAAAGATTTTTTCCCAATTTTTTGTTTCCCTTCTGATTTTGGTTGCATTGTTTTTGTTTGAATAAAAACTTTTTAATTTAATATAATCAAAATCATTTATTTTATATTTTGTAATTTTCTCTAACTCTTGCTTGGTTTTAAAATCTTTCCTTTCCCAGAGATCTGACAAGATCTCTGTGTTCACTTAGTTTACTTATAGTTTCCCTCTTTATATTCAAGTCATTCACACATTCTGAATTTATCTTGGTGTAAGGTGTGAGATGTTGATCAAACTTAATCTCTCCCATATTGTTTTCTAATTTTCCCAGCAGTTTTTGTCAAATAGTGGATTTTGTCCCCAAAGTTGGGCTGTTTGCATTTATCATACACTGTCTTGCTTACATCACTCATCCGAAGTGTATTCCACTGATCCTCCCTTCTATCTCTTAGTCAGTACCATATTGTTTTGATGTCCACTGATTTATAGTACAGCTTAAGATCTGGTACTGATAGGCTACCAACCTTCACTTTTTTTCCCTTATTTCCCTTGATATTCTTGATCTTTTGTTCTTCCAAATGAACTTTGAAATAGTTTTTTTTCTAATTCAGTAAAAAAGTTTTTTGGTAGTTTGATAGGTACGGCACTAAATAAGTCAATTAATTTGGGTAGAATGGTCATTTTTATTATGTTAGCTCATTCCATCCATGAGCAATCAGTGTTTTTCCAGTTGTTTAGAACCAGTTTTAATTGTTTGGGAAATGTTTTGTAGTTGTATTCATATAATTCCTATGTTTGTTTTGGTAGATAGATTCCTAAGTATTTTATATTGTCTAGGGTGATTTTAAATGTTGTTTCTCTTTCTAACTCTTGCTGCTCTAATATGTTGGAAATATATAGAAATGCTGATGATTTATGTGCATTTATTTTGTATCCTGCAACTTTGCTAAAGTTGTTAATTATTTCTACAAGCTTCTTAGTTGATTCTCTAGGATTTTTTAAGTAGACCATCATAGCATCTGCAAAGAGTGATAGCTTAGTCTCCTCATTGCCTATTTTAATACCTTCAATTTCTTTTTCTTCTCTAATTGCTACTGCTAGTGTTTCTAGTACTATGTTAAATAATAGAGGTGATAATGGGCATCCTTCTTTCACTCCTGATCTTATTGGGAAGGCTTCTAATTTATCCCCATTGCATATGATGCTTGTTGATGGTTTTAGATACATATTGTTTATTGTTTTTAGGAAAGGTCCTTCTATTCCTATACTTTCTAGAGGTTTTCTATAGGAGTGGGTGTTGTATTTTGTCAAAGGCTTTTTCAACATCTATTGAGATAATCATGTGATTTTTGTTTGTTAGCTTGTTGATATAGTCGATTACATGGATGGTTTTCCTAATGTTAAACCATCCTTGCATTCCTGGTATAAATCCCACCCGATCATGGTGGATAATCCTCTTGATCACTTGCTGAAGTCTTTTTGCTAGTATTCTATTTAAGATTTTTGCATTTAGGTTTATTAAGGAGATTGGTCTGTAGTTTTCTTTCTCTGTTTTTATCTACCTGGCTTTGGAATCAGTACCATATTTGTGTCATGAAAGGAATTTGGTAGGAGTCCTTCTTTGCTTACCATATCAAATAATTTGTATAGTATTGGGATTAGTTGTTCTTTGAAGGTTTGATAGAATTCACTTGTGAATCCATCAGTCCCTGGTGATTTTTTCTTAGGGAGTTCTTTGATGGCTTGTTCAATTTCTTTTTCTGATATTGGATTATTTAAGTATTTTATTTCTTCTGCTGTTAATCTAGGCAATTTATATTTTTGTAAATATTCATCCTTCTCACTTAAGTTGCTATATTTATTGCCATATAATTGGGCAAAATAGTTTTTAATGATTGTCTTGATTTCCTCTTCATTAGAGGTAAGGTCTCCCTTTTCATCTTTGACACTGTTAATTTGGTTTTCTTTTTTCCTTTTTAAAATTAGATTGACCAGTGCTTTGTCCATTTTATCTGTTGTTTTTTTTTTTCAAAATACCAGCTTCTGGTCTTATTTATTAATTCAATAGTTCTTTTCCTTTCAATTTTTTTAATTTCTCCCTTGATTTTTGGTATTTCTAATTTAGTTTTCATCTCAGGATTTTTAATTTGTTTACTTGCTAGTTTTTTAATTTGCATGCCCAATTCATTAATCTCTGTCCTCCCTAATTTGTTAATATATTCACTCAAGGATATAAATTTCCCCCTGACTACTGCCTTAGCTGCATCCCACAGAGTTTGGTAGGATGTCTCATCATTGTCATTCTATTCAATAAAATTATTGTTTGTTTCTATGATTTCTTCTTTAACTGGTTTTGGAGAATCATATTATTTAATTTCCAATTAGTTTTTGGTTTGCCTCTCCATATATTCTTACTAATAACTATTTTATTGCATTATGATCTGATAAGGTTGAATTTATTATTTCTGCTTGTTTGCATTTGTTCGCCATGTTTCTATGCCCTAGTACATGGTCTATCTTTGTGAATGTTCCATGTGCTGCTGAAAAGGTGTATTCCTTTTCGTCCCTATTTATTTTTCTCCATATGTCTATTAACTATAATTTTTCTAGGATTTCATTCACCTCTCTCATCTCTTTCTTATTTATTTTTTGGTTTGATTTATCTAGGTCTGATAGTGGAAGGTTGAGGTCAGCCACTAGTATAGTTTTGCTATCTATTTTGTCCTTGAGCTCCACTAGCTTCTCCTTTAGAAATTTGGATGCTATGCCATTTGGTGCATACATGTTGAGTATTGATATGTCTTCATTGTTTATACTGCCTTTGATTAGGATGTAATTGTCTTCCCTATCTCTTTTAACCAGATCTATTTTTACTTTGGCTCTGTCAGAGATCATGATGGCAACCCCTGCCTTCTTTTTCTCATTTGAAGCCGAATAGATTTTTCTCCATCCTTTAATTTTTACTCTATGTATGCCTACCTGTCTCATGTGTGTTTCTTGTAGACAACATATGGTAGGATTTTGGTTTCTAATCCACTCTGCTATTTGGTTCTGTTTTATGGGCGAGTTCATCCCATTCACATTCAGTTATAATTATCAACTGTGTATTCCCAGACATTTTGATTCTCTATCCTTGTCCTTTCCTTTATTCTTCACTGTTTCCTTCTATACTAATGTTTTTTAATCAGTTCCTATAATCCCCTCCCTTGTTGTAATTCCCTTTCTCCCCCTCCCTTCTCATTCCCCTCTTATTGTTCTTTAATGCTGCACCACACTCTCCCCCAAACCCTCTCCCTCCCTAGTATTGCTTCCCTCCCCACTAGTCCATTTGTTACCCTTCTACTTTTCTATAGGGCACAAATCAATTCTCTGCTCCAATGGATCTGATTGTTCTTCCCTCTTTAAGTTAATTTCAATGCTCTTACAAATTAAGTATTTCCTTTCTCCAACCTCTTTACCCTTCCATTGCATTGGTCTTCTCCCCTGCTTGCCCCATGCATTTCTTTATGAAATATAAATTTATTCCATTTTGTCTGTTTCCTCCTTTCTGTTAATATTATCTCCTTTTTTACCTCTAGTTTTGTGTGTATATATACATACATATATCTTGAAATTTCATCCTATACAATTTGTCCCTGTTCCCTCTATACTTCTTCTATCTACCCTGTTGGTAATAACAATATTTAAGAGTTACCAATATCTTCTTTTCTTATAGGGATATAAGTCAATTGAGCTTATTGGGTCCCTTAAAGAAAAGGTTTTTTTGTTTTTTGTTTTGTTTAATTTGTTTTGTTTTGTTTTGTTTTCCCCCCACTCTTTTAATTACCTTATGGTGATTCTCTTGAGTTCTATGTTTGAGCAGCAAACTCTCTGCTTAAATCTGGTTTTTTCTTTATGAAAGCTTGGAAGTCTTTGATTTTGTTGAATGACCATACTTTCCCCTGCAAGAATATAGTCAATTTTGCTGGATAGTTAATTCTTGGTTGTAGACCTAGCTCTCTTGCTTTCCAGAATATTGTATTACATGCCTTCCTGTCCTTCAATATAGATGCAGCCAGATCCTGTGTTAGCTTAACTGTGATTCCCTGGTATCTGAATGACTTCTTCTTAGCAGCTTGTAATAGTTTTTCCTTGGTCTGGTAGTTTTTGAATTTGGCTATAATCTTTCTGGAAGTTGTTAGTTGTGGATTAAATGTAGGGTGTGATCTGTGGATTCTTTTTATTTTCACTTTTCCCCCTGGTTCAAGAATGTCAGGACAGTTCTCTTGTATAATTTCCTGTAGAATGATGTCCAAACTTTTCCTTTTGTCATCATGTTCTGGCAGTCCAATAATCCTTAAGTTGTCTCTTTGAGATCTGTTTTCCAGATCTGTGGTTGTGTCAATGAAGTGTTTCATATTTTCCTCAAATTTTTCATTTTTTCATTTTGTTTTATATATTCTTGCTGCCTTGTGAAGTCATTTGCTTCTAGATGTTGAATTCTAATTTTTAAAGACTGAATTTCATCCCTGGCTTTTTGCTCATCCTCCTTTTTGTCTGCTTTTCTTTGTAGATCATCTTTTGCCTTCTTTGCTTCATTTTTCAGCTGGTCAATTTGGGCTTTTAAGACATTATTTTCATGTTTTAGATCATGTATTTCCTTTTCCCAATTGCCTTCAGCCTCTCTTAATTGTTTTCTGAGTTCTTGAGTTATTTGGATTTTGAGTTCTTGAGTTAATTGAATTTTGAATTCTTCCAAAGCCTGTGTCCATTTCACTGAATTTTCTATGTTTTTCTTGGTGTTCCTATATCTTCTTCTGATCCATTTACTTTTTGTTCAATTTCTCAGTAAATGTTGGCAATTGTGGTTTCTTTTTTCTTTTTCTGTTGTTTACTCATGTTTTTTTCCTTCTTTCTCCCCTGTAATTGGCTATAATCTTGATCCTCTAATCATAGTTTTGAGTTTGGGCTATTCAGCCCTGGGAGGGCTTCTTCTCTGTTTTGTTGATTAATTATGTTAAGTGGGGCCTGGGCCTAGATTTTCCCCAGCTGTTGGTGATTGTGAAAGAAGTGAATTCGGCTACTTTCCTTGTAGTCTGTGGCAGAGGGTTGTTGGAGCTTCCCTGCCCTCTTAAGGCTTCTTTTCTGTTGTGCTGATAGGATTAAATCAGGTGGGATTAATCTGCTCAGCTCAAAGTGCCCTGAGGTCAGATTTTCCCCAGCTGGTGGTAAAAGCTAGAGAGGTGAATTTGACTTCATTCACTCTAGTCTGTGGGGGAGGGATATTGGAGCTTCCCAGCCCTCTAAAGACCTCTTGTTTGTTGTATTGATAGGATTAAGCCTAGGTGTGGTTGATCTACACTACTCTGAGTACCCTGAGGTCAAAGCCTCAATAGAAAAGGGAAGTAGCACAATATGGAGGGTATGTTCACTGTCTCTGGGTTTCTCCCCCAGCAGCTTCCCTGCTGTCTGTGATCAAAGCCTTGAGTTTGGCACAGCTGTGCCAGAGAAGCACTCTCTTAGACTAGAGGCCCAGCCCACCCAGGGATTCCAGTATCCACTGGAGACTCAGCAAATTCGGTGGAGGAGGGGATCTGGCATCTTCTTCCTTTCTTTCCCCTCCCTCCTGAGAGTTCCAAGAATTCAGGCTTTTTTTTTTCTCTTTTTTTCATGTACCTTTTTAGTTGGGTTCAGCTGGAGGATCCTCCAGGTCTGTTGCATTGTCAGATTTGGTTTTCTGTTCCCTCTGAGCCCTTTGTCCTTAATTAGTGGTGAAGGGCTTTATGGAGGTTTGGAGCCTTACTGCTTTTATGCCGCCATCTTCCCAGAATTCTCGGAAAGACCAGTGCTATGCTTTTCAAGCTACCAAAAAACTTTTTATAGAATTAGAAAAAAATATTACAAAACTAATCTGGAAGAACAAAATATCAAGAATATCAAGGGAAATAATGAAAAAACATATAAAGGATGGAGGCCTAGTAGTACCAGATGTCAAATTGTACAATAAATCAGTGATTATCAAAACAATATGATACTGGGTAAGAGATAGAAGGGTGGATCAATGGAATAGATTTGAGGCAAATGACAGCAGCAAGATAGTGTTTGATAAACTCAACGATCTATTGCTGCTGGATTTTGTTGGTAATATATTGAAATGCTGGTGATTTATGTGGATTCATTATGCACCCTGCAACTTTAATAAAGTTATTAATGATTTCAACTAGTTTTTTAGTCCATTTTTAGGTTACTATAAGTATACTATCATATCAGCTATAAAGTGTGATCATTTATTTTCCTCACTGCCTATTTAATTCCTTCAACTGCTTTTTCTTTCCTTATTGCTAAAGCTAGAAATTCTAGTAAAATATTAAATAATAATGGTGATAATGGGCATCCATGCTTCATTCCTGTTCTTATTGGAAAGACTTCTAACTTATCCCCATTGCAGATGATACTTGCTGAAGATTTTAGGTAAATACTACTTATTATTTTAAGAAATGATCCATTTCTTCCTATGCTTTCTAGTCCTTTTAATAGGAATGATTGTTGCATTTTGTCAAAGGCTTTTTCTGCATCTGTTGAGATAACCATGTGATTTCTTTTAGTCTGGTTATTTTTATGGTCAAATATGCTTATAGTTTCCCTAATATTAAAACAGCGCTGCATTCCTGGTATAAATCCCACCTGATCCTTATGATATATTGCTATATTCTCCTTGTTAATACCTTATTTAAAAATTTTATATCTATATTCATTATAGAAATTGGCCTATAATTTTATTTCTCTGCTTTTGTTACTCATAGCTGAGGTAACAGTACCATATTCATTTCATAAAAAGAATTTGATAGGATTCCTTCTTTGCTTATCTTCCCAAACAGTTTATGTTATATTGAGATAAATTTTTCTTTAAATGTTTGGCAGAATTCACTTGTGAATCCTTCTGGCCCTGGGGATTTTTCTTTTTTTAGGGAGTTCATTGATGGCTTTTCAAATTCCTTTTTTCTGAAATGGGATTATTTAAAGATTCTATTTCCTCTTTTGTTAATCTGGGCAATTATATTTTTGTAAATATTTGTCTATTTTGCTTAGACTCTCAGATGCATATAATTGGTCAAAATAGCTTTAATTTCCTCTTCACTGGTGGTGAGTTCACCCTTTGCATTTTTGATACTGATTATTTTATTTTCTTCTTTCCTTTTTTAATCAAATTAACCAATTCTCTATTTTATTTGTTTTTCCATAAATCCAAGTCTACTCTTATTAGTTCAATGGTTCTCTTATTTTCAATTTATTAATTTCTCCTTTAAATTTTAGGATTTCCAATTTAGCCTTTAAACGAGGATTTTTAATTTGTTCTTTTTCTAGTTTTTTTAGTTGCATGCCCAAATTCATTGATCTGCATTTTCTCTATTTTATTGATGTGTCAAATTTCCCCCTAAGCACTATTCTGGCTGTATTCCATAAATTTTAATGTGTTTTCTTCTCTTTGTCATTCTCATTAATAAAATTATTGATGGTTTCTATAATTGGTTCTTTCACCCACTCCCTTTTTAATGTGAGATTATTAAGTTTCTAATTAAATTTTTATTTGTCATTCCATGGTGCTTTATTGATTATAATTTTATTTGTATTATAATCTGAAAATAATGTATTTATTATTTCTGCTTTTCTGCATTTGGTTGTGAAGTTTTTATGCCCTAAAACATGGTCAATTTTTGTGTAGGAGCCAGGTACTGCTGAAAAGAAACTTCATTACTTTTTATTCCTATTCAGTTCTCTCCAGAGATTTCTTATTCCTAAATTTTTAAGATATCATTCCCTCCCTTTACTTCTTTCTTGTTTATTTTTTGGTTGGAAGTATTTAGATCTGAAAGGGGGATGTTGAGGTCCCCTACCAGTAAGTTTTACTGTCTATTTCCTCTTGATGTTCATTTAATATATCTTTAAAAAAATTAGAGGCTATACCATTTGGTGCACCTATGTTTAGAATTGATATTACTTTGCTGTACCTTTTAGCAAGGTGTAATTTCTTTCCTTGTCTCTTTTAGTCAGAATTATTTTTGCTTTAGCTTTGTCTGAGATCGTGATTGCTATTCCTGCTTTTTTACTTCAGAAGATGCACAATAAATTCTATTCTCACACCTTACCTTTACTCTGTGTGTGTCATTATGTCTCAAATGTGTTTCTTATAAACAACATAGAGTAGGATTCTGGTTTTTAATCCACTCTACTATCTATCTGCTTCCATTTTATGGGTAAGTTTATCTCATTCACATTCAATTATGATTACCAACTGTGTATTCTCCCCTTTTGATCCTGCTCTTTTCCCTTTCACTCTGTCCTTCCTCATCAGTGTTTTGCTTTTGTCACCCCTACTTCCCCCTTCTTCCTATTACCAATGTCCTTCCATTATCTTATTCACCTCCTTCTTCTCTATAGGGTAAGATATGATTCTATATCCAAGTGAGTATGGTTGTTATTCCTTCTCTGAGCCAGTTATGATGAGAGCAAAATTTAAGCATTGCCTGTCACCTTCATCCATTCCTCCAATGTAATAGTTTTTTGTGCCCCTTTAGGTGAAATAATTTACCCCATTCCATCTCTCCCTTCCCTTTTCTTTCAGTGAAATCTTCTTTTTCAACTTTTGATTTTTTTTGCATATCATATCATCCTAATCAGCTTACTCCTAAATGCTCTACTACTGACACAAAATTTTAAGAATTATAAATGTCTCCTTTCCATAGAGGAATACATACAGTTTGACCTTATTGAGTCCCTTAAATTTTCTTTTTCTTATTTACGTTTTTTAGGCTTCTCTTGGGTCTTGTGTTTGGACATCAAATTTTCTGTTTAGATCTAGTCTTTTCCTCAGGAATGGTTGAAAATCTTCTATTTATTGAATGGCCATTCCCCCCCCCAAGAATATACTCAGTTTTTCTTGATAAGTGATTCCAAAGTTGTAAACCTAAATCTTATACCTTCTAGAATATCATATTCCAAACTTCTGATACCTGAATGTAGAGACTGCTAAGTCCTCTGTAATCCTGATTGTAGCTCCATGGTATTTGATTTATTGCTTTCTGGCTACTTGCAGCATTTTCTTCTTGGCTTGGGGGCTCTTAAATTTAGCTATTATATTTCTGGGAATTGCAATTTGGGAATTCCTTTCTGGAGATGATCTAGTTGATTTTTTCAATTTCTATTTTACTCTCTTGTTCAAAAATATCAGGGCAGTTCTCTTTGAGAGTTTCTTATATTATGATGTCCAGGCTTTTTTTTTATCATGGCTTTCAGGGAATCCAATAATTCTGAAATTGTCTCTCCTGGATATATTTTCCAGGACAGTTATTTTTTTAATAAGCTATTTCACTTTTTCTTCTTTTATCATTCTATTGATTTTGTTTTATTGTTTTTTTTAAACCCTTGTACTTTGGTGTATAGTCTCATAGGTGGAAGATTGGTAAGGGTGGGCAATGAGGGTCAAGTGACTTGCCCAGGGTCACACAGCTGGGAAGTGTCTGAGGCCGGATCTGAACCCAGGACCTCCCGTCTCTACGCCTGGCTCTCAATCCACTGAGCTACCCAGCTGCCCCTTGTTTTATTGTTTTTTGATGTCTCATTAAGTCATTAGCTTGTAGTTGCCCAATTCTAATCTTCAAGTAATAATTTTCTTCTGTGACTTTTTGAGCCTTTTTCATTTGGGCCATTTATTCTTGCATTGCTTTCATTTCACTTCCCCATTTTTCCTCTATCTCTCTTAATTTATTTTTGAAATCCTATTGGAGCTCTTCCAGTATCTGAGTCCAATTTGCATGTGTTTGCTTTGCTTTCACTGTCTCTTTCTGTCTCTGTGCCTTGCTCTTTTTCACCATAAAAAATTTCTATGGTTAATTTTTTTATGTTCGTTCATTTTCTCAGCCTTTTTCTTGACTTTCTCTTTTGTTTTAAAGGTAGGCTCTGTTTTCAGGGAGAATAGGGCACTCTCTTAAAACTTCAGTTCTTACTTAATGCTACCCTTAGCCTTATTTCTGGGTTTCTGCAAGTTTTAGTTCTTCTAAGGTGGTATGATGGCCTGTGGGCTGGGAGCTCTGAGAATCACATCCCACTACTGATTCAATTAACCTGAGGCTGTTGATGCCTCAAATTGTAGCTCAGTCTTGAGCAAGGGCTTTTGGTCTTATTTTGGGCTTGATCAGCTCAAGCATACTGTGGACTGCCTTGCTCTGGGGCTCTCCCTTGAACTTTGATAAGGTCTAGCTATGTCTGGATGCCCACAGGCCAGTATGCTGGGGACTGTTTTCATTAGGGATCTGGGGCTCCCCTAACTTTTGGGTTACACTAACCTGGACTGCTTAATGGACTGCCTCAAATTGGAATTCCAGTCCCTCACAAACTTGGGCTGGGGCTCCTTGCTTTGGTCTTGGCTTACAGAGATCATGCTTGCAGCGCAGACCACCTTGAGCTGGAATTCTGGTTTTTTCTGCAAGTTTGCTTGGAACATTACAGGATATATATTCAGTTGCACTTCTGCTGACTTAGGCAGGGTAGTAAGGTCTGGATGTTGGCTTGGGTCCAAGTTCAAAACCTGGAACAGTAGACGTAAGGTGTGGAGGGCTTGATGTTGGCTTGTTCCTTACTCCTTGTTGTAGCCTCCTACTGGCTATGCTCCCCTCTCACCTCAGTGACCCAGTCACTCTCTGCCTTTCAATTTGTTCTGTGCATAAAGTTGCTTCACTCGGTCTCTTTTTTGGTTCTTTCACTCCAATATTCATTTTGTGGTGTTATTTCAAGATAGTTTAAAGAGGTTTTAAGCTTTCCCTGCTTCTATTCTGCCATCTTGGATCCATCTCTCTTTTCCATCAAGACATAACTTTCTTTTTTTATATTATGCAAAAATTGAATTGAATTTATTTTATTTTTCTAATTAATTAATTAATTGAGAATATTTTTCCATGGTTACATGATTCATGATTTTTCCCACTCCTCTTCCCTCTCCCATCCTGGATCTGGCAAGCAATTCCACTGGGTTATACATACATCTTTGTTCAAAACCTATTTCCATAGTATTCATACTTTTAATAGAGTGATCTTTTAACACCAAAATTCCAATCATATTCCCACTAAACTACATAATCAATCATATGTTTTTCTTCTACATTTCTGTTCCCACAGTTCTTTTTCTGGATGTCGATAGTGTTCTTTCTCCCAAGTTCCTCTGGATTGGCCTGGGTCATTGCACTACTACCAGTAGAAAAGTCTGTTACATTCAATTGTGCCACAGTGTATCAGTCTCTGTCTACAACGTTCTCCTGGTTCTGATCATTTCACTCTGCACCAATTCCTGAAGGTCTTTCCAGAAGACATAACTTTTAATGCTATGACAGAGGTAGTGTAGAGCTGAAATGCCTAATACTGAACTGAGTTTGGAGAAGGAAGAAGATGATGTCAAAACAGGAGTAATATCCCAAGACACTACTGAAGGAGTGGAAGTCTCAATTTAGGCAAAGAACACATGGAAGAGGGGAGAAGCAAAAGGAGAGGTATAATGATAGGAAGTTCTGATCAGATAGGGAAATACCCGGATTTCTAATTAGGGAAGTAGAACCCTTGTAAATAAGGGCAAGATCTAGTATGTGACTATTTGTGTGGCTGAGGTGGAATGACAGTAGGTCTTTGAACTTACAGAGCTAAAGGAATTGGAAGGCTGGAGAACATCCACAAAGATATTGAAATCTCCTATTATAAAGGAAGGATTAGGGGATTAGAGAAGAAAGTGACCCAGGTACTGAGCTCCTTGAGAAAGGAGGGAGAATGATTTGGAGGGCGAGTATACTAAAGTTACCCTAATTCTGATTGATTGGAAATTTTTGATTGTGTAAAGAAAGGTTACTGGGTAAGAAGGACAAGGGAAAATTTGGAAATGACAATGAGGAACAAGGAATATTCTATCCCTTCAAGATGAATATGAAGAGGGACAAAGGGGAAAATGTAAGAAAAAGTATAGCTAGTGCTAGAGAAGCTATCTGGAAATATAATGTCATCAGAGGGGATTCAGGAGTTAGGGAAGACTAGGGAAGATGGGAAAAGTGTGAAAGAGTGAGTTCTACAAGGAAGGAGAGGCAATTTTTATCAATGTGAATACTTCTAACAATCTGTGATCTCACCAATACACATATTTCCCTTGAAAGAAACAGATTTCAATCCATTTATTGTTGCCAATTCTGTGCAAATATCACCTATGTCCTTCTCCAAATGTATCACATGGAATCTACTTACACTGGTAGGAGCCTTCTTACCTCTGACAACATTACAAATATTCTGGTGGAGCATATGGGCTGTCTCTTATCCCTTGTTGTCACTATATGGCATGTACATCTTTTTTAATCAAAGATTTCTTTGAACATCATCCTTTAAACATTTCCTCATAATTCATTGTTTAGAGTATTTTGCAGTCTGCTCATGTATCCTATGTGCCTGTCTAATGCCCCTTCAGTGATTCTAAACTTCAAATCTTCATAAACTGTTTGGGACATCCAGACTACATAACCAGAATACTATGTTCTTTTAAAAGTTCAAATAATATATTTTGCAAAGAAAATATGGCTTCTCTATTATTAACAAAGCATTTCAGCAACTCTGGGAAATAATTGGGGGGAGTTCTCTTTTAATGGAATTGAATGCACTATACCTGTGTGAAGAAAACAAGAGTGAAAATATTATTCTTTATTCAATTCCTAAGAAATTTAACAAGCTTTTTCCTTGTATTCCTACCCAGCCATAAACAGAAGCAAACAAGTTACCAAAATAGAGGTATTAAAGGAATTCATACACTAAGACAGCATTAACTTGGAGCTTACTAATTTTGAATTTGTAATCTGTCAGGTATGGTATTAATTATCCTCAATAAGTCAAAGGTTTAAAGTAAGTTATGTAACTCAGATCTATTATTAATACTATTATGTAATTTGAGGCTTTTATTACCTATAATTTTTGAAAATAACTTCATTTTTACCTTTCAATCTCCATTTATCTTTTTACTCCGTGCTCTATTTAAAAAGAATACAATTGCATTTCTTTACTGATTGTGGATTATAGAATTAAGAATTTCACTCATGTTAAGATCCATTCTAGCTCTAAAAGAGTGCTTCAGAGACTGTTCCTCTTTAATGCAAATTACCAAAGTTTTATTCAATTTCTAATTTCTCTATAGAACATTTTTTTCATCTATAAAAGGCCATGGGCCATCCATACTAGATACCATTTCTTACATTCTGTCAAAATACCATATTTTAAAAATGTTTTCTAATTCATTAACTAAAATTGCCTAGAACAAAAAACTTGCATGCGCTGCTGTATTTCTAAGACTCCACAAAACCATGAATAATAATGAGAAATCCTCTTTCTTTACCCATATTTTAAAATCAGTACTTCATCAATTTGAATGATTCCTTCTTAAATATAGCAAATGATTAGGCCTAGAGTCCATTAGGGTGTTCATGTATCCCTTATTAACCTAGAGGATCATTTTCATAATAAACTCCTTTCTCTTTACCTCATCAACCTTCTGGAACTTTTAGGAAATTTGTCTACTTAACAGCATTCCAAGTATTTTGACCTCTTTACCCCTTTAACTAAACAGAGGTTCTTTCCATAATCTCTATACTTCAATGGCTTCATAAAACTATTGTTGGGAGGTCTTCTTGGAATGAGCTGTAGTCCCTGGGCTGCTGGATCTCTCACTAATAAGTGGATGTGAAAATGGCCTCATTGGCTAATCTTTTCCAAGTTCGAGTGCCCAGAGGTCAAATTCAAGCTGTCTTTGAACCCCTAGATTACTGGAGAGAGTTGAGGGAGAAAGTGCTTGCTTTGGGCAGCTGGACAAAGGAGTGGGGCATACAAAAAATGTCCATTAGGAGCTGGGAAGAGGGGGAATGGAGCAGCTCCCCAATTGCCAGTTCTGCACATGTGCCACATCTTCGCCAACACTGCACCTAGAGTTGACTATTTCTCTTTGGTTCACTGTGGTTTAGATCCCTTAGGAAAGCTGATTGAATTAATGTTTCTTTTGGGGGGCAAGAAATATATACAGATAAAATAAGAATCATTGGGATTAGACACATCTAATCTGCAGCAGCAGACCCCACAGACCTTAGATAATAATGAGAATTTTCAAATTTATGGCTGAAAGTAATTCATTTAAAAATATTGCTAATATTTAACTGTAGCCTATTATATGTGAAGTATATGCTAAACAATAGCCAAAAGTTAGAATTGCTTATTTGGGTTACTCAGTAGCAAAAGACAGACAAGAAATACTGAGTGGGATGATGGAATTATGAATTCCCATTAATGAAAGAACTAATTACTACATGTTTCAGTCCCTACTTTAGTGCTAACTCTACATTAAAAAGGGAAGAGGTTATTTTGAGCCATGCTAATGACTCTTTTCTGAAAACTCTAGGATATGAAATTGAGACAGATAGGAAATATGCAAATCTGCCTTTTAAATGTTTAAGTATTGTTCTATTTTTCTAAAACAGCCACAAGACTTTTTTTTTAAATAAGCACCCTCTTTCTCTCCCCAAAGCTATGACTTGTTCATTTATAAGCAGGAGAAATTCATAATGTTCTGACTTTGAATGATTTAACCCATGGATTTGACTTGCAAATGTGTATATGGAACAAAGAGGAAAAAATTTAATTTAATTGTAATTTTATTTATTAAATTTATTAAATTATTTATTAAATTTCATTTTCTTTCAATTTTATGGCAAATAAAGGAAGTAGCTTCCACTAAAGGACCATTCTGATGCCATGTTGTAGCATGAAGATGTGTCAGTAGAGTGTCAAGTCTGGTAAGTCCTAACAAGTAAGACCAACAGGTCAAGAGTTTTTAAAAACTCATGAAGACCATCAAACCTACTAAGTCAAAAAGGAGTTGCCTCAGGGGAGAACACACACCAATGAATTCATGAATGCCTGAAATAAGAAGGAAAGTGAACAGAAGAAAACTCTGTGTGTGTGACAAACACACACACACATATATGTTGATTTTATAATTAACCTATGATGAAAGATGAATGGCTTAGCTGAAAGAATCGTCATTTCTAATGCAGCTAAAAGAAATCTTCTATAGTGTTTGAAAGGCAGAAGTTTATGGGAGGATGTAGATGCTATGGAAATTTGTATCTACTCTCATTTCCATCATATCCTGGATTAGTAGGGATGCACATACAGATGCCAGGACAGTAAGATGGGTTAGATTCACAAAAACAAATCACAGCTTATTCTCCATGTATCTCTGCCTCCTAAAAGAAGTCTGACTGTCCTTATGCTGAATCTAGGGAATCATCACCTTCATTATAGGTCCCACTCTTTTAGTGGACTTGTCCTAATTATTAATATGAAAAATGATAAAGGCTTGTATAAATATATAAATTAGTATTTTAATTAAAGCCATGCTGATAGATAAAGTTATCAGACCACGCGCTCATAAGCATTCAAAACTGCCGCCTCCATTACTGCCTCCTAGCCAAGCGCCTACTCGCAAAGAGGCCACTCCCTCCTAACCCAGGAGATTTAAGCTCTCCCCTGCGTCAAGACCTTGGAAACGGAAACCAGTTGGACCATGTTGGATCACGGGAAATGTAGTTTTGATACATTTCCCTTGTCCATAGAAATATATACACTTTTAGATGGCTTTTCCCAATTTTCACTTTTACACAACAGAGACTCCCTATTGCTGAGGTCAAAAAATATAACATACTCTTTTCCATACTCTAGCAAGTCTCTGGATCGTGGAAGGCACTTAATAAATGTTCTTTTGCTTGAGTTATCCTTCGAAATGAGAGCATAAAATCCTTGTAGGTAAGATCACTCTCCAAAAGAAACATCATTTAGATGTAGTGAAGTTAAAGCCAGTTCATGGTAGTGGAGTACTAAAATATGTGAGAAGCAGAGATAGGTTACCATCCTCATTCTCCTTTCTCCATCATCCTCTGATTAGTATTGCCACGGCCTCTGTGATTTGATTTCATGTAGGGCATTGAGCTCTGTCCTTTTCCTCTGTCCAAAGTACATATTTATACTATGATATCAATTAATGTTTTTCTGTAACAATCCTATCAGAGGAAGAAAAAAAAATCTTCCCTCTGTTGTCCTTTGGAATAAATTCCTTTAATTGTCTCTCCAAACATTATCTAAACAACATATATTAAGAGCCTACTATGTGCAAGACAGCATGTGTGCAAGGCCCTAGGGCAGTGATGGCAAACCTTTTGGAGACTGTGTGCTATGCCTCCCTCATCCTACTCCAAGGTAGACTAATGTAAACAGTTGATAGACATGAAATGAATTTCCTTCTTTTTTCATATTTGGAATTCATATTAATGATACAAATTTAGAAACCTCTATATATTGGTTTTGTTCCATAGGAATTCCATGGGAAAATATTACTATTCTCTCAAGGAATAGGAATATTTTTAGGAATATCTCTTCAAGAAACAGAAGGAAAATACTGTACTGAAAAAGTAGAGTGCATCAAAAATCACTCTCTAAGGATGGTTGTCCCACTAAATCCCTGGAGTTAGTCTGCCCCTTAAGGTGATCCCTCAAGATGCATAGTTTTGTTTTTCAGAAATTAGGATTAGGAAACCGTATATCAAACCAATCTACTACAAACTCATCATGTGGTTGATTAGCAAAACCCTACAATACATACTGTTTTCTAGTTCTATATGACCAGTCTTACTATAGCTTTTTTCTTATACATGCAAGGGATCTGTGATTTTATTAAAATGAGGAAAATCCTAGAGTGGGAATGAACTCCACAATAATACAGAGCAACACCTGTCCATGACCTAGGAGACTTCTTAGCTCCCTAAGGTCTAGAGAAGTTAAGTGACTTGCTCTAGGTCAGAGAGTTGGTGTCAGAGGCAGTATTGGAACCTAACTCTTCTTGACTCCAACATCAGCACTCTGTCTACAATACTTTGCTGACTCTTTTATTTTACTTAGTAGGCATAAAATAAAGATTATTGATTCACTGGAAGCAATGGCTAGATTTTATCATATGAATAATAAGATTTTTAATTTTCTCTATTTAACATCATAATGTAAACTACATTTAAGTCAATTGCTCAGAATGAGACTAAGAAATAAATTAATAAAGACTTAAAATATCTGATTTAGTGGGTTTTTCCCCAAAATAAACTTTTCAATGGGTAGCTGAATCTATCCAGGATAACAAATAGACTTAGAAGAAAGTCTTTCTGAATCATTAATATGTTATCCCTATATGTTTCATCCCCAAATGATATCTACTAGTAACATGAAATTTGTAGCATTTTTCTTTCTATCCACTGGACCTTTTCTATCATAAATCTGCAATAAAAAAAGGATCTACTTGCTAAGATGGCAGGTGCATGCTTGTGAGGAACTTATCTTACATCTTCATTTGATCACAAACATGGAAACTGAGATCTAGCCAAAAATGAATGGGAAATATTTCTTATAATTTTCAGAAAGGGAAGAGGCTAGAGAAGTTGGGAGGTAAGATCAGGATGAAACTCCAAACACATATATTGAATTTAGTGCCTAACCCACTTCTTGAAATCTTACATCCCTTACTTATTTAACTTTGCTAAAATATATGATTTGCTTTCATGAGATAGTTGACCTTATCATTTATGAGTTCTACTTCCACAAGTAGATAATTGAGACCTGCTTTATTAACTGTGAATAAAGTTCATATCTTCAGCATACTGATTATATGATCAAATTATTCTTCTCCACCTTTCACACATTGCCTTGATTTAAAATGCCTTACTCGTTAGCTATTCATCTGTACTAGGAAGACTTAAAATTTTTGAGATGAGATGCTTTCTTGCTTCTTAGTGAAAGGATTTGAGATGAAAAAGTGTTTATACAACAAAGTCTATATGTATAATATTGGAAATAATTTTCAAAGCTGTAAACAGCATATAATGCAATATCTATGACTTTGTGTAGACAAAGGGCAATATTACACATTCACTGAAGTCTCTTAAATATCTATACATACATAGATATTTTCCTTGTACTCTGTTCATTTTCATTTTTTACTACTAATGCTATGGCATTCAAAATAGCATATAGTGGCAACAGCAAGGTGAGATTGAAAGCACCCAGCCAGTATTTCTTACTCAGTAAGTGCAACATGAGCAATAAAGGCTGAGGATAAATCAGGCTGACACCAGATTAAAAGGCTATTTCTTTCTGCAAAAAAAAAATAATTTCATTTGAGTACATATTTCTGAATATAATCTTAAATATGAGGAAATAAGGACAAAATGTATATTGTAAATCAAGCTAAAACAAAGTTTTTGAAAAGTAAAATCCTGAATAGTATAGGAGCACATAGTAATATCTTATTTTTGAGTTTGTATCTCAGTGAAAATATCTAGTTCTAAAAATGGTTCCTAGTACAATTTAAAAGTTATCTGGAAATGAAAAGTGCTTAAGCTAAAATAATTATATATCATAGACAAGTGAAAAATATAAAACCAAGCATTAGCTTTAAGAAGTGGGACATAAATGAACTATGTTTATATACTTCAATTAGAGCCCTAGAGAGTTGCTATATCTAAGCTAAACAATTCACCAGATCATCACTTGCTAATTCCACTATTATTTAAGTATGTTATCCAACAAATGGAAAAGATTGGTATAAAATGATAGCTCATTTAACCTTTGAGTAAAACATTCCCTTAATTACATGTATAGGAAGAGTGTACAGTAAAGGTTGAACTTAATTGAGAAAATAGAGGTGAAGGTAGAGAGTCTACAAAATTTGCTATCATGGAAATATGACTACATTGATGAAGCATCATTTTATTGAGGATTTAGCTCTCTATAGGGTTATTACCAGCAACTACTATCAAGACTGCTTAGGCATTTGAAGAATACTCTACCTCCTATGGTTTGTGATGTACCTTCATCTTGAGTTACTAGTGTGCTCTTTATCATTTTTGCCTATCTAAATTTCCCAAAACTATTTATGCTCAGCCATGATCAGATCACCCCTACCTTCTGGTCCAGATGCTCTTGCCACTTTGTGATTTGAAATATCAGAAGCTAGGATGGACTTGACTGCCTGAGATTTTATTATTCCTTCTAAAGTAAATTCTCAAGTACCTTCTCTTAGTAGCTTCTTTCCTGAGATCTCAGCTTTTTCTTTGTTGTCACAGCAAAAGTAAACTCCCTAGCTATTCTTGGTTCCTGTGTGGCTGCTCTGGGCTGAGAAGTTCCCTAAAACAATCGCTCTGCACCATCTGATCTGCCATGATATTCCTCACCATCCAAATCAACCTACTGCTATCTTTGCCTTGTAGTTACTCTTTTTCCAGGTTCCAGCTTCTACTTTTCCACATGAGGTCTTCACCTGCTACTGAAGCCCTCCACTGGAAGAAGTACAAGTCTCTGAAAGGCTATTTTGAGCATCAAGTAAAACAAGGGGCATTTACTCTCCAAACAGTATTTCCTTGCATTGTCATTTCGATACCCCTGATAAAGAGAAAAATCATTCCTAGGGGAATGTGTTTTTATTTCATATGGAGAATTTAGGTTGTTTTAGAAAAGAAGTTTACTGCTTCCTGGAATTCAAATGGAGATGCCTGTGGAGACCACATGGAGAAAGCATGTTCTCAGGAGCCTAAGAGAGCAACCAGATTTGCAAAAATCTTGAACTTTGGGGGGGTTTTAAATTCATTTGTTGGGTTTTGAAATTCATTTGTCTGTTTTAAAATTCATTTGTTTTGTTAAATTCATCTGCTTTGTTTAAATGCATTTGTTTTATTTATGTATCTATTTTGTTGTGAAAAAAGGGGACTGCTCCCTGAATATTTTGTAAAAGAAGTACCATTTGATTTCTTTATATTATAAAAATTTTTACCATTCTCCCCTCGTATTAATGTATATACCCTTTATTTATTGTGATTGTAAATGTATTTATGTTTGTTATGATCCATTGGGGAGATTGGTCTCCCAAAGGATCACAGGGGGGAAATGTGTTATTTGGAATGGTCATAAGCCCTGGGAGACTACAACTCCCAGGACTCTCTCTACTACAACTTCCCCTGACAACTCCCACTTCCTTTGTGGGAGGTGTCAGAGAAAATATAAAAGGGAAAGTTTCGCACCTTTTCTCCCTCTCTACCCTTGAAGCAGAGCTCTCTACCCTGAGAACTTGATCTCTCTTGGTGCCTTTTTCCCTTTCTTCCTACCTCCTAGTTTTCCCTAGACCTTCCCTTTCCTAATCTAAATAAAGCCTAGCTATTCAAACCCTAAAGTTGCTCTCTGATCATTCATTTGAAGGCTCTGGTCAATTTTCCCCTGCCTGGGCTGGGGACCACTACCTTCCTTTCCCTTCCTCTACCTTCCTCTCTCATTTCTCCCATTCCGTCCTACCTTCCTACCTTTTCCCTTTACTTCCCCCACACATTCCACAACTTGCTCCACAAAACCAAACTGGAAGACTTCATGAGAATTCAAATTAGAACTAAAAATTTGTAGGTAGCAAAGAGATTGGAGATTTAAACAGATGTAGTATACTCGATAGAAAAGAGAGAGAAACAGAGAAAGACAGAGAGAGAGAATTTACAGGAAACTTTTGGAAAAGCTCCTTAGGAAAGGTTAATGCTCAAAGTGTGAAGTTCATTTATTTAAGTGGAAAGTTGGCTACCTAATAGCTGTGCTGAAAATGACATCTTCCCCCCCAAAAAAATTTATAATGTATTATTGTGAATGCAAATATCTGACATATGGAATACATCTAAATGGAAATATATGACCAGCATGAAGACATTTAGGAGCAATTTGCTTAATATGCTTCTTTACACATTCATACTAAGTCCACAGGACTAGCTTTCTAAGTAGATCAATCAAGTAACAACTTATGGAGTGCATTTATTTTAAAATGTTTCACTGATACTGTCTTTATATCACTCATTTACCAATCATTTCCCCTTTAAAGGGTTCTTTTAAAACAAAAACATTTAAACAAAACTAACCAATATGGTTATCATATCTTGTAATGGTATAGGCAACGTTCCTTAAACTTAGGCTCCTGTATCTTCCAATGAAAGAAGAGAACTGAGTTTAACAATGGTCTTTGGGAGACAAGGCTGGTCACTGGATTTATCCTAAATGTTAATGTTCTTTAATATTATTTTAATGAACAAAATTGTCCTGCACCAAGTTCTATTTAGATGTCTCATTGTAGCGTGGAGGTGATCAGTAGTGTCAAAGGCTATGCTAACAGAAAGCAAACCCTGACAGACTTTGTGATACTGTAAAAGATTTAAGTACAATCCAAAAGATTGAGCCTGCTCACCAAGAACTAGCCTAGCTAAGTACTTAAAGGCTAGTCATCGGCAGGCTAGTCTCTCAGGACTGAATTCTTTGGGTAAAGTAACGCTTAATATAATGATATAAAATGGCCTTCAGTTGTATGTAACCACCTTCTGCTCCTGCAATGATAATGGCAGTGTAAAAGAGGAGGGAGAAGGGCATATTAAGAATCACAGTTTTCAGACCATCTATAAACTTTAACTTAGCATGTCAATACTTGAAATGTGAAAATCCTTTCTAATGACCAACAAGGTGAACAGGGAAAGATTGATACAGGGAAAGGAAGGGAATAAGCATTATAGAATACCTAATGTGTGCCAAGCACTGTGCTATGACCTTAAGAAATATTTTAGGGGGCAGCTGGGTAGCTCAGTGGATTGAGAGCCAGGCCTAGAGACAGGAGGTCCTAGGTTCAAATCGGGTCTCAGACACTTCCCAGTTGTGTGACCCTGGACAAGTCACTTGACCCCCATTGCCTACCCTTACCATTCCTCTGCCTAGGAGCCAATACACAGAAGTTAAGGGTTTAAAGAAAAAGAAATATTTTGTGATTTGAAACTCATTAACAGCACTGTGAGGTAGGTGCTGTTATTATTCCTATATTACAGTGGAGGAAACTGAGGCAAACAAAGGTTAAGTGATTTCCCCAAGGTCATGAACCTGGTAAGTTTCAGATATAAACTCAGATCTTCCTGATTCCAAGCCCAGGGCTATCTCCAATGGGCATCTAGCTGTCTCTAATTCTGGCAAGAAATGGGTATAATGAAGCAAAAGAATTGAAACATATCACTCTTAACCTTCTTGCTATGAACAAACCTAGGAAAGTAAAAAGGAAGCTGTACCTACATGAAAGGATAGCACCCATATTATACTTGACACACAGTCGTTCAGGGTCACCCAGCTGGGAAGTGTCTGAGCCTGGATTTGAACCTAGGACCTTTTCGTCTCTAGGCCTGGCTCTCAATCCACTGAGCTAGCCCAGCTGCCCCTACTTTAGGTGGCAGTTTCTTTAGCAGATGTAGTTTTTACAGGGTGGGGTTGCTAGCCCCACGCCCAACCCTCCTTTTTCATCGGGGCTAGGGACCGTCCTTGGCCCAAGAGTGGTAAGGGTGGGCAGTAGGGGTCAAGTGACTTGTCCAAGGTCACACAGCTGGAAGTGTCCGAGGCCGGACTTGAACCTAGGACCTCCAGTCTCTAGGCCTGGCTCTCAATCCACTGAGCCACTCAGCTGCCCCCAGAAGTCTCCTGTCTCCATATCATGAACACTTTCTTTGAGAAGAGCAATGGAAGATGCCAGACATGGCAAGCACTAAAGGTCATCCAAAAGTGGGAAATTCTTTTGACAAAAAAAAGTCATTATTTATGTGGGAGATAATGTTGAATCAATGTGCAGCTAGACGATCAACTTTCTAGAGCAAAAAACAAAATTAGTACTTGACTAAAAGAATAAAATGAAAATAAGATATCCTATGCAATTTATTTTTAATTAATATATTTTTAATCATTGATTTTTTAATTTTGATTTTCAAATTTCTCTCCTTCCCTTCAGTCTTTCCCCATCCACTAAGAAGAAAAGCAATATGATATCATCATACATGTGAAGAAATGCAAAACTTATTAGCCAGGATATAATAAAAAGCAAGAAAAATAAATTGAAAAATAATATGCATGGATCTGTAATCAAAGGTTGTCAGTCCTCTGAAGGGGAACAGCATTTTATTTTATCCTGATTCCTTAGAAATTATCTTGAATCACTGTATTGATCAGAGTAGCTTAGTCTTTCACAGTTGATCATCATTTCAATATTGCTATTACTTTGTACAATGTTCTCTTGGTTGTGCCCATTTCACTTTGCATAAGTTCATATACATCTTTACAGGTTTTTCTGAATCCATCCCCCTTGTCATCTCTTATAGTGCAATAGTATTTCATTACAATCATATATCACTACATGTTCAGCCATTCCACAATTTATGGGCATTCCCTCAAATTCTAATTTTTTGCCACCACATAAAGAAGTACTATTAATGTTTTTGTGCATTTAGGTCTCTGTCCTTGTTCTTTCATCTCTTTGGGATATTGACCTAGTAGTGGTATTATTATATGCTATATCAATTTAAACAAGCCAATCTTGATCTACTTAACCAAGTTACTGATGATGAAAAATAAGATATGGACAGAAGAAATAACTTTAATTTCATGTAGATATTTAAATAACTATCATAGAGAGGAGACAAAAAGAATATAAAAATTGCCTCAATTGTCATACATTTGATTTATATGCCAAATGGAGAGAGATGATGGCCACGGACAACAGCAATCAATAATATAAACTCATATGTGACATTTTACCAAGAAAGATAACGAAAGATCACAAAGCACTATTGCCTCATAAAACAGAGAAAAATAGTACAGAGTAAAGCCAAGTTAAAGAAAGCTTGACATAAAATCCAACCAAGCAAAGCATTCTAAGAGTATTTAAGTATAAAAGCAGAAAGTGGGTAACATATAGAATCAAATGGAGAAAATTCTGTAAAAATTTGAATAATGCCTTTTTTTACCATCAAGAATAGTAGTGCTATCTCAGTCCCAAATATGTTTATAGAGGAGGTAAGGATGATACTATAGAAAACAAATACAGGAAAATCAGCAAACTAAATTAAGTCATTAGAGAGGAGATCCATGTTAAAAGCAACCTAATTGTTAGGACATAATACAACTAGGTCCAGATTACCACAAATAATGAATTCTTTGAAGTGGTGGCTTCATTCAATTTTGTTCCACATATTTCTATTAGGCTGTAACCAATTACCATATTTTAGATAATTATAATTTCGAAAAGTGCAAATCTGAATATACGTGGCCACCTCAATGGATTCATTATTCACACTAATCAGGATCTAGGTGTAACTCAGTTCATAAGGTATGGGAAGATACCAAAGGCATGGAAAAAAAATCTCTCATGACGAAGACCAAAAAAGGGAACTAAGGATACACCAACTATGCTAAAATTTTAGCTCTCCATCTATATTAAGAATTATATGAGAATAATATACTTATACACTGGGTGTATCCTGAATGAGAATATTAGTAGGGAACAAGCAAACAGATTATCAGAAGCATTATTCTCTAGTGGATAACATCTTTACCACTATGTAGTTCACTGAAAAAATGCAGAGTACAAAGATTCTAGTGCACTGATTGCTTTGTAGTTTTTTTGATTCAGTAGAACAAAGTAACATCTTAAAAACTCTCTTCCAATATGGTGACTCCTATCCACACATCAAATCATTCAAGGTTCCTTAAAAGATATGACAACAGAGATCACTTTGTTCAATGATCTTCTCTAATTGTTAACATCAAGAGAGACAAAAGACATGGAGATTTGTTTTTGTCAAATACATACATCATCATCTTGGAGAATACTCAATACAAACTCGAAGCTAAAGAGGGATTTCCTACTGATAGGAAGGTTCTATAGATGCTCCTACTTAGCAATGATATTTTGCTAGAGGCATCAGATCTGCAAACATGGCAGAATTTCCTAGAAGAATTCTTAGGAGAATTCTAAGACCTGGTTCTGAGACCACTCAAAAGAGTCTTAACTCGATCATCTACACAGGAAACACCTCAGAGAAAAAAATGTTCATTCTCCCAATCATGACATATGAAAGATGAACTGGTTACATGGTAAGAGTGAGATATGACTAGGGGATAGCCAAGCACTCCAATGATACCCTCGCAAAGACAAAACAAAGCAAAGAAGGCCACCCAGTTGGTTGGGAAGATTCACTATTGTGAATTTATGGGAGGTAGGTCCTATATGAGAGTTGAAAAGAATGGACAGATATTATTAGGTTGTGATCTGCATATAGGAAGGAATAAATACTTCAATAAAATCACAGATCCACTTGAGTCACTGTATGTCCCGCTCTCATGTCTGCTTTCTTGATCTTATTACCAATTCACCCAAAAGTTTTCCTATTTCTCTGGTCTAAAAATACAAATAATTCCTTAATGTATAATAATTCAATTCAAATTAGTTCAACAAACATTAAGTATCTATGTCCATTGCATTCTTATACCTATTTGATCAAATTTTATGGGCTCTCAAATGTTTCAACTATACATTAATCATTTTCTGTTGTTGTTGTTCAGTCATTCAGTTATGTCTGACTTTTTCTGATTCCATGGACCATTGCACACCAGGCCCTTCTATCCTCCATTCTCTCCCAAAGTCTGTCCAAGCTCATGATCACTGCCTAAATTGCCACTATTAAAGAATCATTCATTTAGCTTAAGGCTTAGTCTCTGTTAATATGCAAAACGCCCCCGCCAAAGTCACAAAGCACAGTATCTCAGTAGGTATTCAACTGTTACAGAGGAGTTAAAGAACAGAAAAGAATTTTAATGGCAAGGATTTATTCTTTAAAACACATGCTTAACTAAATTGCAGGGGAGATTGGATATATAGGTAAGCCAAGGTAATCTTCTCTCTATGTGTCTAATATCTAAAAAGCAAAGTTAAACCAATAGAAGTACATTGGAAACATATGGAAAGGTTTTAATCAGGGCACATTTGAGCATACAATATATAAAAATACATTTGCATAAAGTGGAAAAATAATGTTGAATGTACACCAGATGGTTCACGTCACAAAATCTTTATAGAGTTTATAAATGCATCTTAATATAGTTAATATAGTCAATAAACAATGTTGCTATTCACTTTGGGAAAAATAGGGAAACCTGCACTTTTTTAAAACCATGTGCAAAACAATCTTCCCCATATGCTGCTTATTTAAACATTAAACAGTCTATCAACACTGAGTGCCTAAGTAACTAACTGAAGTAAACCGAGTTAAGCAATTGCACAGTGAATATCATCAGTGTAGACAGCCCCCTGGCTCCTGAAATTTTCACGGTAGCACATGCTTTATCTCAATTATTTAGAAAGTGAATCCAACTTTCTACTTCCATATGGTGGTGTCTACACAATCCCAGGAAGAGGTGGAGAGGGAGGTCAAAAACATATTGTGTTGTCTGGTTCTCGAAATATGAATTTGAGGGAATGGCCCAATTCCCTTCTTTTATAAAGGAGGAGATCAAAGCTCCTGGTTAGGGCATGCTTGCATAACTCTGTCTTTGTGATCATGCCTCACTCTCCTTTCATATTTAAGAAAACTGTAATGTATCACATGACTGGTAGTATGGTTTTAGAATCATAATACCAGACTAGAAGTCAGATAGACATGCACTTGCATTCTGTCTTTGTGTGAGACCTGGGGGTAGGGGAAATGGAGGTTGGAGAGAAAGTCAGTTAATTTCTTCAAAGCCTCAGTTTTCTAATCCATAATAGGAATATAGCAATAACATCTGTTATGTGGAATAAATGTCAATGTATGTTTAAGATCTTTTAAAACCTTAAAGGACCATATAAATATGAGCGATTATTGTGACACAACTCCTATGCACACATATGGAAGCCCCTATTCTGATCATAGACTTAGATGTGAAAGAGACTTCACAGACCATTTGGTCTAATTCCCTTCTTTTACAAAGGAGGAGATCAAAGCTCAAAAAAGGGGAGAAACTTGTCTAAGAGGTGAGAGTTGAACCCAGGACCTGGAGGCTAAATTCAGATCCTAGTTCACTGCACCATACTGCCTTGGGGAATATATTTTGATCTGTTCGAGGCGATAGTCACATTAGGATTGGGACACATAACCCTTGCAGATGGAGTCAGCAGCACTTACACCAATGCACGCTTCCTAAGACAGCACTGAACCAAGAGCTGGCACTCAAACGAGGAATTTGTAAAGTGATGAGGTGACAAGTAAGGGCCATAAATGTACACTGACTGGCTCAAATGCCAACTTCAAAGCCAGCACACGATAACAGAGGGAAACTTTAACCATAATAGACTACGTGGAAACCTAATTGGAGACCTCATCATATGCAGGCTTTTACAGAATAGATATTATCTGTGCTGTATCTTAGATTGATTTTAGCAGGTACTGCAGTTCATTCCAGAGGATGAGGAGTGATCAGCTCATTATAGTTGTGGGTGGATAGCAGAGTCAATTCTAAGATTGGGAAACGAAGAGGTTAAATGATCCATCCAAGGACACCCAGCAAGTTAGGGTGAGTCCTTGTAGTGGAAGCCAGTACCCAACATGATACTCCATGCTGTGAGTTCTGAGCTCTTGCTGCCTTGAGATTTATTCAGCAATGCAGCAGGCTGTCGAAAATGTTTATGATCCAAAATAATATTGCAGCACTTTACCTCCACAGTTGGTTTGAGTGTTGATATTTCATTAGAAACGACCACAGGCAACTTGTAAACCTCTAAAAATATAAATCCCCAGTGTATGAAGATGCAGCAAACAGACTATTTCAAGGAGAACCTTTAATCGTACCCCCCCAATGTGGTTTTGAATGGTTCTTTCATTTTAAGTTATAACCAAATAGTTTCACCACCCACCAAAATTTGACATTTCCCTTAGCTCTTAGATCTGCAACAAAAGTTAAAACGCACACACACACACACACACACACACACACACACACACACACACACACATTTTCTGATCTTGTAAAAATATTCTCCCTTTTTATTTTTTTAAAACCTTTACCTTCTGTCTGCAGAAGAGTGGTAAGGGTAGGCAATGGGGGTCAAGTGACTTGCCCAGGGTCACACAGCTGGGAAGTGTCTGAGGTCAGATTTGAACCTAGGACCTCCCATCCCTAGGTCTGGCTCTCAATCCACTGAGCTACCCAGCTTCCCCCATAAAAATATTCTCCCTTTTTAAAAAAAAAACAAATATAACAATGCAAACAGATAATTCTGGTATCTGGGAATTCAAATATCATAGCAAGTTAGTTTTTCCAACCATTAAGAAACTATGCATTGTTTTAATGAAAATAAAATCTCTATTTTTAACTGTGGTATTAAAAATTAGTGAGCACAGAACAACTGTGCTGATACAAGAGACTTTAATGGACTGTTAGGTCAACAACTCACAAATTTAAATGCCCTGAACAAAGGGTTCAGACTAGTCCTTTGTGTACATGTTTTAAACATCAGGGAATGTCTAATATGGCCCGACGTGACAAACTATAATAGTCAGTATGTCAATAGCTTCCAGTATGAAATAACAATACCTGCTGAAATAAACCAAAGGAAAAAGACAGTTAGGGTCTATTGTGTCAATAGCTTGCATACCATGGAGTCTCCAATTAGGTTTTGGCACAGGCTGTAATGGCTAAAGATTAAAGCAGCAATTATGCTCTACAACAAACTACAATAATTCAGAACCTATGAAATTATAAGTAGAAAGGGGGGAAAACCTCTTCATTTTAAAGTAACATTTTGCTTGAAAGAATATTTTAAAAACTTTCTTCCGAGATGGGAATAGTTTCATGCTGGAAGAACTCTGAAAAAGGTTTATAAAAGTGAAATTAAATTTTGTCAAGTTTAGTTAATGATAGCAAATTCTCAAAAGTTTGAAAGGTCTGTGACATTGATGACATCAACAAAAAATATCAAAAATCAGATTTTGAACTTTATTATAAAACATTAAATTCAAAAACTATCTGGAAGTGGCTAAAAGACAGGCAAGTAGATCAACGGAACAGAATAGATATACAACAAACATTTCTAAAAGATTACAGTGAGCTTGTGTTTGGTAGGTCTTTTAACGCCTTTCTCACACCATCCTTCAAACCACAAATATTGTATGAGCATTAAGACATTCACTACTATTTAAACAACATTTCTAATGAAAAGTTTATAGTGGCAAAGTGCACAGCCAACAATGCTTTCCAGGGAAGTCACTTAAGCAAAGCATTTTATTTTTCTAATCACACCTTACAGGGGATCTTGAGAAGGCATACATCGTTACTGGTTCCTGCAAGGTGCCGGGCGTGTCAAACTAACTCTGTCAAATCTCCAAGGTACGACACTTTCATACAGAGGAAACAATGACCCAAATAAGAAAGATTTCGGTTTGGAAGGACATGATTTGGGAGGGAGACTCAACTGTTCCCTTCCATAATTAACGAGCACGGTTTCAAACATACAAACCATAATCCATGATAACTCGGTTCTCAATCTCTTCCGCAAGGTCCAGCTGAGCATTTATTCTAGCTGAGTTCATAAATGAATGGCCAGAATGCCATTGCTTGTCCCATATCAATGGCAACATCAGCTTGATCTGGATTTTTCAGAGGCCGTTCAGTGCCATAGACTCATGAGCAGTTGTAATAAATGACAAATTATTAAGATGCTAATCACATTCTGAGATTCTGGGAATTTTACCAGTGTTACTTGTTTGTTTGGCTGCTTTTTTAAAGCCTTGGCTCTGCAAAGAGAGGTTGTTGACACATTCACTGACTTTTCAGAGAATCAGAATGATTTCTAAAGCAAGTTGCATCTACATCTGTTGTGCCTGTAGCAATGAGAATACGATGGACTTGGGCTTGGCACCAGTGACCATTTCTGGATGCCAATCTAAGCTCCACACACCTGCATTTCAGACCATGTAGGCAGTATCGGTGTTGATATTTGAGCCAATAAATCTCAGGTGCAGAGAATGGAAACTATGTAGACAGTTATGGGGGGAATAGTCAAGCCTTGAATCTCAAAGTAGAAAAGGATTCAAAGCTAGGTTGCTGAAAACGAGAAAAAAAGTGATGGTAGTTCAGATGAAAAGCCCAATTACATTGCAATTCATAGACCTTACTTTTCTCAATGAGTTTTTGAAACTTCCTTTTGATTTGAAATAACATGTCTGGTTCTTTATTGATGAAAGCTGAAATTGTATAAAGATGAGAGGGGATAAAAAAGCAAGCTGATTTTAAGCTCCTACTTTATGTTACCTTCCCAGGGAGGCCCCAATTTTTGAAGAATGGCGACACATCTAGAAGGCCTTTTAAGTTTCCATTTCTTAAGTGGGATATCTTTTACTTCCAAGTAAGCAGACTAATCTTAATAGTGATGGGCAAACTAAGAGCCCACGAAACAACTCTTTGGTGAAATGGGAATTTTTCCTGTGGTTTGAAAACCAGAATGCTGTGGGACCATGGAGAGAAATCACTTCATTTTCCTGAGGTTTAGTTTCCTGGGGTTAATGCTACATATACTACCCATGATTTCAGAAACTTGTGACAGTTCTAGTACTTTGTGAAACTCTCAGAGCTATAGAAATAAGAGTGATCATTATTGCAGCCATTAGTTCAACTACAATGCTCTCCTCCCCCAGAATCATTTGTTTGACCTTGTTAACTTCCCTGCTCCAGAACTAACAGTGGCTTCTTCTCTAATCTATTCTTTGTGTATGGTCAGGTCATATCACTACCCTAACTCAAAATGGTTTCAGGGCTTCCTTACTGTCTCTAGGAGAAAACATTAACTCCTCAACTTGGTATCTAAAGACTTTTCCAATCTGCATTCAGCCTGCCTTTTCAAATTGATTTTATATCACTTCCCTTCATACACTGCATGTTGAAATCAACCTGGCCTATTAATTCTTACCTAAATTCAGCATACCACATACTATCAGCTGTCCCTCATGCCTGGAAGGCCCTCCATCCTCCCCTTTGCCTCTTGGAATTCCCTGATTTCCTTTGAGTTTCTGCTAATGTGCTACCTCCTATAAGAAACCTTTCATGATCCCCTGGATTGTTTAGTGCTTTCTCTCCTCCCTCAAGTTAACACTATCTAATCTTTATCTTTTTACATGCATGTTTTCCCCTAACAGAAGAGAAGATCCTTCAAGCCAAAGGACTCTCATTTTGTCTCCGGATCCCCTAACACAGTACCTGCCACAATTTAACTAGCTTAATAAATGCTACTTGTGTGGGACTGATTTGCAAATGTACAACTATCTCCATTAAAAAAAAACTATTAGCATTAGGTTTTCCAAATGACAAGATTAAAAGTGTGTGGGTATGTGTGTATGATGTACTTGTGTGTGTGTGTGTATGTGTGTGTTGGTTGAAAGAATAAGAGTACACACACACACACACACACACACACACACACACACACACACACACAGAGGTTTTCCCTGCAGCCCCAGTTTTCAAATCCCATCCAGGCATTTCAAAAGCTTTAAAACAAACAACTCATACTCTGGATCGAGATATATTCTATCCACTACACGTTTCTTAGCCTTCTTATGCTCTAACCATAATCTTTCCTATTAGGAGCCAATCTAAAGAGAACCCTTAAACATGGCAGAATACCAGTGCTCAAAGGAGATGAGAGTTTCAAATTCTTGTTGGAGTTGATGCGTATATAAGAAAGGGTGAAAGAGATCAATGATGCTAACAGTGTGTTTGTTCACTTCCCAGGTGGTGTGTAAAATCTGTGATGTTACCCTAAACCAAGTCTAACTCAGGCTTGTCCCTTATACCTGGAAGGCCCTCCATCTTCACCTCTGACTCTTAGGATTTCCTGGTTTCCTCTGAGTCCCTGCTAATGTACATCTCCTACAAGAAAACTTTCATGACCCCCTGGGTTGTTAGAGCTCTCTTCAAGCTCAAGGTTCAAATACACTGAAATACTTGTGGACTATAAAATGCAATAAAAACAACTTTACCAACAGCAAAAGTTAAAAAGATACAATTCCTAAAGTTAAAAGACACAGTAATTTAGACTAAATGGTTACTCTTCTCTGACTGCATTCAATGTAGCAAAAAGCAAACTATACTTAAAGGGCATTCTCTGAAGGACAGTGAAAATTCCACTAAAATCTCGGATGTTAACTCCCCAAAGGCTGGGCCTTTTTAATGGCAGGGATTTCTATCTCCACACCAATTAATGTAATCACAGCAGGCACGGGTTTATTAATTGAATCGATCAATTGATCAAACAGAAGAGTGGGTATTTCTTAATATCTATTAGGAATTTTCCCATAACCTCTTCACCATGTATGAACAAGCTCCTAATTGATTTGAAAGGCACAAAGGTCTTCTGGCGATTAGATGAAAGACAGAAAACTCCACGCAGAAAGTATCTTGTGGCTGATTAAAATCAAAATGTGCGACTTCCAGCTCCCGTTAGAAACAAGACAAAGGACTGGACAGTTTCTCTGATCCTTACGATCTCTCAGTCATCTCCAAAACAAAAACATGCCAAAGATGAAGCAATATCAACTATCTCCATGATTTAGAACTCTCGGAATCCAAAAGAGAGTTTTAAAAATTCAGCTCATGAACTGATGCTCACCGACAGTAAGCTCACTTAATACTTTTCCCCAACATCCTATGCTATCTGGCAGCAAGTATGCACTCCTGGACCCAAAGACCCAACACTTGGGTCAAGGTTCACAATAAAACCTAACAACGCACTCCCATCCCCCTTCCATCTTTTCAGTGCTATGGAAACCCTGAGTCCAGACACAGAAGTTTGCTCAGTCAGTGATAGCCAGCCAGCATGGTGAATCACAAACGTGGAGCATGAGTTCTACAAAGCTCTGAATTTCCAGGGCTGGAGTAAACAACCCCATAGCACCAGCACAGCAGTCCTAGTGCAATGACTCTGAATTTCCCAGAGAGAGCAAGATAGATCACGAAGATAGGACACTATATGTAGAGAGGGATGCTTTGCAGCACTCCATTAATCCTGAGGGGAAGGGCACTATCTCCAGCTGAGGCCAGTTTGGGTCATCTAAAATTGAAATGGAACAGGCTAGACAAGAGACATTCAACATTCAAAACAAGAGAACTCAATAAGGTGGTGTTTGATAAAGTGGAAAACATAAATTAATTGCCTAAGGGAAAAACTCCTTATTTGATTAAAAAGAACCTACTTGGGAAAAATGGAATGCATTCTGGTAGAAATTAGGCTTAAACTAATACCTTATACAATGACCTTAATATAAAAGATCCTACTATTAGAAAAAAAAAACTAGGAGAAACAAATTATGTATCTCTCATACCTATAAGTAGGGGAACTATTCTTATCCAAAAACAAGACAGAGGAATTCGCAAAAGATAAAATAGATAACCTGATTACTTGAAACTGTAAAGCTTCTGCAAAGATCAAATTAATGTACATGGGATGAGAAGAGAAGTGGTAGAATGGGGAAAAAACATTGTGGCAAATTTCTCTAATAACAATGTTTGATTTTCTAAGATATATAAACAATTAGATATATAGATGCATGTGTGTATATTACATATATGTACATAATTACATATGTGTGTACATGTGACTAACAGCCATCCATTCCTTAATAGATAAATGGCCAAAGGATATGAACATTTACTCTCAAAAGAATTATAAAATCTTCATAATCAAGGGAAAGGATGTCCCAAATCACTAATGATAAGAATAGAGCAAATCAAAACAACTTCTAGGTTTTATCCCATACCTTACATAATGGCAAAGATGGTCACAAAAGTTAATAGTCAATGTTAGCAAGGTTGCGGAATGAAAAGAAGACATTGATGGTGAACCTGTACAATGATACAGTCATATTAGAAAGCAATTTGGAATTGCGCAACTACTTTTGAATCAGAATCTCCATTATTGGGCATACACTCTAAAGAAAGCATCAATAAAAAGAAATTCCTTATGTAGATGAAAATATTTTTAGCAGTATTTTTGTGATGGCTAAAATTAATAAACGGAGTCAATGCTCATCATTTGGGAAATGGATAAATAAATTGTGGTTCACGAATGTAAAAGAATATTCTTTTGTTATATAATAAATGATGTGTGTGATAAAGACAGAGAAGTATGGAAAGATTTATATAAACTGATACAAAATGAAGTACACAGACCTAAGAAAACAATATACACAGTGACTATAGCAATGTTAATGAAAAGAAATACTATGCCAAAAAATCAAGTGAATATAACAAAAATATAAAGATCAAGCAGGACTCAACTGAAGAGATGAGAGGACACTACCAATCTACCCTTTCATAGATGTTGGAGGTCCACAAGTACTACGTGTTGTACCTATTTCCAGACTTTTTCAATTCTGGTTTTTTTCCCCTCTCTAAAAATATAATTTGTTATATGGGAAGGCTGAGAGAAGGAAGATGGATATTTGAGGTAACTATGATGAGGTAAGAAACAGAAGCTATCAATAAAATGTATTTTTAAAACATCAAATCATATATCCAAGCTATGTATATATACACATAGTCAGTCCAACAGAGCCTCATCTAATGATGGACCAGCACAACAGAGAACTCCAAGTTCAGAAGGAATTGCTTTGAGATGGGAAATGGAGGAAGAATTCCTATTGCTCTCTGCCTCCCTCCTTTTCTTTCCTTCTCTATCTCCTCCCTAGCTTCAGCCTTCACTATGTCACTGGAGATAAGGGACCAGTAGTAGATGAGGCAGAAAGATATATTGAGGGCAGATGGTCACTTAAAAAAAGCTATAAACACAGGAACAGAGAACAACACAGCAGTGACAAATAAGGACAAGATGGACACAAAAGGAAAGTCTCCAGAGAAAGGAAGCAGCTTCAAGGAATATGATCATCTGCACCAGAGAATGTTGGGGATGGACTGAAGAAAGGATTTCCAGTAGCAAAGAATTGTGAGATCAAGCTGATTTTTTGCTCAAATTCTGTGTAAACTAGTAAAAGAGTGTGCCCCGAGACTGTGGGAGCAATGGTTTTTTTTTTTAATCAACTATTCTTACTAAACATGTTAGTAAATACTCTCTTCTAAAAGCTAGTTTGGGTATTACACAGGTAAGGGCTTATGAGTGACCAAACTGTAAGACTAGCCCCTCAGGATTATCCCTAAAATCCTCAGAATAGCAGCTTTCTTCTAGGATGACTTGTTCTGCAAGTAGAATGAGAGTAGAAAAAGTGGAAGTAGGCCTAGAAGCTGTTATACCTCAGAATGCAAGGAATCCAAGTGACCTCCTAGTTCCCCATAAAGGACCAGCTTAGCCTACAAAAAAGGAGACCATTCCTATAACAACTGGATTTGGATTCAAATAACATAGATTCAAATACCAGTTGTATCAGACACTCGCTGTGTGACGTTAGCAACTTCTGAAACCTGAATTTCCTCATCTGCAAAATGGGAATAATAATAAAATCAGTGTTCAACCTCAGAAAGTTGTTGTGAAGATTAAATTTGACAGTAGTATAAATGTCTACTATTGTTATCATTGAGGGTAGCTAGATGGCTTACTGATTAGAGGGCCAGGCCTGGCGTCAGGATGACTCATCTTTCTGAGTTCAAATCTTGCCTCAGACACTTCCTAGAAGTATGACTCTGGGCAAGCTATTTAATCCTATTTGCCTCCCTTTTCTTCTTTGGAAAATGAGGTGAAGAAGGAAATGGCAAGCCACTTCAGTATCTCTGCCCAGAAAATTCCAAATGGGGTCACAAATGGTCAGACACAACTGAAAATGAGCTGAACTACTATTATTACTGGATAGAATCTAGCTTGGGCTCAGTCCTCCCTTCTAGAGTGCTTATCATGGAAATATGCCTGCCTGGTATGCCATCAAGACTAAAAGAGTTTCCAGTATCTGGTGGTTTTATTCTTGACATGGAATAGACTTCATAAGAAGATAAAGAGTGCCTAACCCAGAGCAACCATGCTGGAATAACTAGAAGTCCAAAGGGAACCTGGACAAGACTGTTTCCAGGGCCACTCAATGAGGGAGCTGAGTGACTGCCACTCATGGACTATCTGAAAGGCCAGAGAGAAAGTAAGAGATCAAAAGAGAATGGTAAGGGGCAGCTGGGTAGCTCAGTGGATTGAGAGTCAGGCCTAGAGATGGGAGTTCCTAGGTTCAAATCCGGCCTCAGACACTTCCCAGCTGTGTGACCCTGGGCAAGTCACTTGGCCCCCATTGCCCACCCTGACCACTCTTCCACCGAGGAGCCAATACACAGAAGTTAAGGGTTTTTAAAAAAAATTTAAAAAAAGAGAATGGTAAAGGTAAAAACCAAAAGAAATCCTAAGCCAGGGTGGACAAGATGGTGACAGGCATAAGCCAAAAAGCCCTGTGGATGTAGAGAGATATTGAACTAAGCAGCAATACCTTTCTGTCCCTAATACCTTTCAGTGAAAAGGTCATTTTCCCATTTACCAGTCAATCCTTCATTTTCTACTTTTTTTAATCTTCCAACTCAAAGATAAAAAATAAAGGAGGAAAAAAAAGTCAATTCTTCCCCTTTTTAGGCCAGTTATCCCTAATGACTATTATCAATGTTTAGGCTAAACTATTACTATAAAAACGGTATGATCATTAATCCAAGCTGTTTGCTTCTTTAATGTGTGGAAGGAAAGTAAGGGGGGAAGTCAAAACCTTTAAGTGGGAATAAGCCACCATTTTTTCCCCACACAGATTAGGTAAGAGTGTAGTCAAAGACAGAAAATGTTTTTTTCATAACCTTAATGCATATGAGTTGTGACTAGAACCTTCAACCTACTTCCTTTGGTATAAACAGGGTGTCATGAAAGACACAAGCCTAGCAAAGCTGTACTTGGGAGCAAAGCAGAAAACTTGCTTTGACCTGGGGACACGAGAGCTGTCTTGCTGAAAGAGGATCCTGGGAAGAAAGTAATACGGGCTACATATGAGCTGTGACCAGACTTCTTGGGATAACCATTATTTGCTGGGGCTGGAGAATTCTTGGTCTCCCTCAGGTATCTCATCCATGATTAAAATAGTAGTATGACAGTCAGATTTTATATCAGGAAGGCCTACATTCAGGTTCTGTTTCTGGCACAGAATGGCTATAAGGTCAAGGGCATGAATGGGCATGAATCTTTCAGTGCTCGGTCAGCTTTCTAAGACTATTTATATAAGATTCATCTATTTTGTAGATGAGATGCAGTCAGTAGAGGGAGTTTCCACACTGGGAGCGCCATATGTCACTGAAATCAGAGGCCTGAATTAAATATTTATAACTTTGTCATCTTTAGTTAAAGCTTCCTCACTATTGAAGTCTCATGTTGATGAATTTGCTGCCAAACTATTTACCTTCAAACTCTGTTTTTTACTTGCTGAAACAGAGCTTCTGCCCAAGCCTAGGGAAGTTTTTCAGAGAGAAAGCCCTGTGCCATGTGATTCACATATAGCAGACAGAGACAAGAGGTAACTCCTGATGGATGGAGAGAATGTGGAGCATGTTGGTGTAAACTTAGTTTGTTATAGAGACTCTGGAGGTCGCTGTTGGAGACATGGAGAGAAAAGCTCCAGGGAGTTTGTTGAAAAAGACTCTTGAATTGAAAACCTCAGAACTACAGAATGTGTGGGAGCTGGCCTCGTCTTATTTTTTCTCCCAGTTTTGCAGTTTTAGAGACTGATGAAAAAAAGACTACCCAGCATAAGACTTCTCTCCCTCCCAGTATGAGCTGTGATCTTAGCTTATGTCAGAAGCAAGAACTAGGCAATGTCATGGATCCAGCGCTGGATCTAGAATCAAGAAGACCTGATTCAAACTTGGCCTCAGACACTTACTAGCTGTATGAACCTAGACAAGTCACTTAATCTCTCAGCTTCCTCAGCTGCAAAATGGGGATAATAATAGCATTTCCCATGGTCATTGTCATGACCAAATAAGATAATAATTGTAAAGAGCTTGCCACAGTATCTGGCAAATGAAGTGATTAATAAAGCTTCGTGTCCTCTTATTCTAAGCTGAAGAGCTCATTTACTCTTTGGTATATTCAAATCTGTAGAACTTCTCCAGTTTCCACTTGCTTTTTTTTTTTTGGATAAATGAGTTTACTTGTTGTTCACTATTTAAGTTGGTATTTTGTGTAACCATCATTTATGGAAAGCAACTAAGCTCGTAATAGCTAAGAGCTATGCTTCTCCTTAAGAGTGATCAGTGAAGTGGTCTTTGTTCTGAAATTCTAAATATCACACACAGATATTTGAGAGTTAGAAAAATGATATCATTCTAGTCTGCTATCTGGCCATCTTGAAGATGGGAGACAGCACTAACCATTATATGATGCTACAGCATGCCTGCTTTCCCCCCCAGATGGACTACCAGTAGTGTAGGTATAGCCTGCAAATCACCTCTTTCCATGGCAACTGTGAGCTTTCTACATACAAAACCTTCAAAAGGGTGTTTATATATATGTATATATATATAATATATTTATATAGCAATCAAAGTTATCTATTTCATTTTCCGTGATGTTCTCTACGTCTTGTTTTGTCATAAATTCTTCCTTTATCCATAGGACTGACAGGTAAATTTTTCCATGCTCCCCTAATTTGTTTATGGTATTACCCTTTATTTCTAGATCCTGTATCCATTTTGACTTTATCCTGCAATAGAGTGTGAAATGTTAATCCATGCCTAGTCTCTTCCATACTGCTTTCCAGTTTTCCAAGTAGCTTTTGTTAAATAGTGAGTCCTTTCTCCATTATTTTTTTAAAAACCTTCCCCAGCCCCCCCATACACATATATTACCTTACTAAAAATTAAAGCATATTTTTGGTAAAGCCAGAGTCTCCAGAGTTTGTTTTTTTACTAGTGACAACTTGAAAAATCTCCAGAATTCTTTGATTGATTGCTTTCACAGAGATCTACAAAGAAACACTTTCACCTAACAGATTTCCAGAGGGTCATTTGTAAGTGAGGGTAAGCAGGGCAAACAAATATATAATTATTCCACCCAAAACCATATCCTTCAGTAAACTCACTTATTACCAAGAATATCCTAGCATCTCGAGGAAACTGTATAATCACCACAATAATATTATCCAGTCATGCTTAATAATTTTCAGAACTACTGACTGCCATTATCTCAAAGGATGGTTAGAAATATTATTATCTACATCTCAGAGATGAAGAAATAAGTACAAGGATGGAAGGTAAGTGACTTGCCTAAGAACATTCATTTAGTCAGAGTTTGAATTCAGGTCTCCTCATGTCCTAGTCAGGTGCTTATTTCATTGTGCCACAATGCTTCCTAAAACGCTGATACCTCCAACTTTCATAAATTTGGAGAAGGTGACTGCTGGGAAATTTATCTCAAAAGTTTTGCCCTTGACATCAAGTTTCATTCACCCTCATGGATTCTAAGAAACACTTCTTGGCACCAAACAGAATTTGGCCTTTTTGCAGCTAAGTTCTCTGATCTAGCAAAGGCAGAGAAAAAAGTCCTACAGGCCAAGACCTATATACAAATTTGCCCTTTAAAGTTGATACAGCAATCCTTACTCAGATCAAGATAAATAACATAGATCATGGGAATCAATTGATTCTTTGGATGCTACTTAATCAGATGTGCTGTGGGCACTCAATATTTTTAAAAGATCTTTTCTTGCAAAGAATTTGCAGAAGCCTCCCTACATAGTGACTGCCATGCAGTTTTAGTCTTTTTGGAAGGAGGGAGAAGGGGAAATAGTTTGAGGACCTTAAAATTTGAGGAAAAACCACATAGATTGAGTGAATATTGATTCAGATCTTGAAGAAAAAATAAAGATTTTTTTGCCACAATTTATTCAGCAATGCATTGATCATGTTGTAAAAATTGGTCGTGCTTCAAAAATTAGATTATCCTGGGATAGAGACAAGGCAATACTCAGTGAATTTTCTCTTTTTTTGATTGAAGATATAAACTTGACACAGCTATTAGTCACCTTTTCTCCTCTTGGTGTCAATAAATCCGATTATGGCATTTTTAAAAATTTAATGGCCTTCTCCTTATCATGGCTAACTATAAGTTTTAAAGTTGAACCTTCCCAACCTGTTTTAGTTCTACTGGATGCTGGAAAATAAAATCAGTCCTCATTCTCAAGCCAGAGCAAAGATGCTTTTGGAATCATCTTCTAATTCAGATAAAGTTCAGTAACAGAGAGCTAAAACTTCCTTTTAAGAGGTGCTCTGTTCAAAAGACAAAGGTCATTCCTTTTTATTAGGACAATCTCATCACATAAAAAGGCTGAAACAGCTTTGTTCTTTCAGATATATGCAGCAGATTATGAAAATAAGGTTTAAAAAAGCCAGACATGGCATTGGATTAATTAAATCAATTGGTGTTCAAATGCTATTCCCCTTCAACATACAAATCCAGTGGTAATGAGCTTCTTCCTTGGGTGTACATCAGTTTCCTATGTTGCTTCAGTCTAGATGTCACATGACAACCCTGCTCTTAGTGACCCAAGAACACATTGATCAAGGTTAGTGATAATTTTATTAAGGAAGGTCCAAAGCTAAGCCATTTTTGTACTCTAAAGAATTTCATGAGATACCAGACTAGAGTTAGTCCTTGTCTAGATGTGAAAGATCCCCACCTGCACTCTACAGCTGATTCCCTATCCCCCTCAAAAGAATTTCCCCAACCTAATTGCTGTATTGCCTAAAGTAATAAACTAAATGATTATTTTTCTTTCTTTTTCTTCAATTAAAAGATTATTGACTTCTGGTCACAGAATCATAGAAGCTAGGAGATGGTCATCAGGTCCAACTCCTACCTGACCAGGAACCCTCTCTATAATATCCCTGACATCTGATGGTCATTGAGCCTTAGCTATAAAACCTCTAGTAAGACGTAAGCCCAGGAGAACACCAAACCTTTAGATAGCTCCAATTGTTAGGCAAAGTTTCCTTATATACAATCAAATAGCCTCTTTGCAACCTCCATTCACAGCTCCTGGTTCTGGCCTTTGAGGCCAAATAGAACAAGGCTAAGCCATCTCGTGCTTGTTTGGTCTTTCAAATACTTCTCCTTAAGTTGTCTATTCTCTAAACAGGAGATCCTTCAGTTCTTTAAATGAACCTTATAGGTTATACTTTTGAGAGCCCTTAGCATCCTGGTTACTCTTCTCTAGAAATTCCTTAGACTGTTAGTGACCTTCATATTATTGTAAAGGTTAAAATTAATGGTTGGAAGATGATTATATGAAATTATGTGGTTGCCAGTATTTATTATATCTTGAGTCAGAAATTTATTTACAAATATTTAAAAATAGAGAGGAAACAATAAAGAAGAGAAATGTGAGGGAGGCAGAGAAGTTATCTATCCTATCAACCTAAATGTTTTGCTCTGGGTCTGCTTAATCCAGGCAAAGATTAATTAGCTCTCAACCAGGAAGGCTGGTAGTAAGTAACCACGTGGCCTCCTCCAAGATGGAAGCTAGTCTCTCCAGAAGCTAGGAAAGAGGTCAGCCTTTTGCTCACCCAACAAAGTAATCCAAGAATCAGAGTCCAAGTAGAAGCCAAGCTCTGAGCCCATGATCCAAGCTTTAGTCTCCAGCTAAGCTCCCTCAAAGAGTATCTAAGACTATCTCCAGAAGACAATCTCTTCAGACTATCTTCTCAAAGACAATCTTCCCAGAAGAAGGTCGGGTCTTGCTCTTTATGGTTATTTCTTGTCCCCTCCCCTCTTCACAGGGGCCAATCGCAGTTTCTAAATTGTCTAGCACTGCCCAGGGTGCAGTGTTTATAGGATCAACTTCTCACCTTCTGAAGGTTAAGTTCACATCAAAAAGATTCACAGATTCCCAACTGATTGAATTTCCAAGGGTGTGAATTCTCTAAGTACCTTGCTAGCTTCTCACCTAGTACTAAGTAGTGTTTAAATTTTGGTGATTCAATTCAAAAGTAGGCAAGGGGGAGTTAATCCTGTCTTTAGTCTAGTGAGGTACTTAAGTTAGTGTTAACTCAGGATAGACAATAGAGTAAAGAATTCTCTTTCACATAATGCAGTGCTCAAAACTGAACATGATACTCCGAGATATGTGTTCTATCCAGGGCAGTGTACTGTGGTGCAATCACCTCAGGATGTACAGGCTTTCTGAATGCACAGTAAGATTATTTTAAATGTTTTGGTTGCTACATTGATGTAGTGTTCTCTTCTAAACTAATAGTACCACTGTGGACCATGAGGAATTTAGCTGTTATCAGTCATTAGTACCTTTATGTGATGTAGATTAGATTACTTTCTTTCCAGTCAGCAAAGAAATGAATATATTGGGATGGGATGAGGAAGGTAAAAAGGAAAAATTTTAAAGCATGAAGCACTGGGATAGGTGGGGGCTGTGGAGGTAATCTAACCAGTTAGGGGCAGCAGAAGGGTACTAAATACCTGAGGGAGAGTGGAAGTGCCAGAAGCAGACAGATACATTGAAGATAAATGACATTTCATGGTTTAGCCAAGGGCAAATTTTGCTCTGTGTGTGTGTTACTCTGGGACACAACTAAGACTAAATAAATAAACAGGATGCAGCCCAGTGAAATACACTTCAACCCTCCCTATTTTAGTAACTTGAAAACAATCATCTAGATGATTCTCTACTTTGTCATTCACCTTTCCATAGGCTGGATCTGAATGATAAATAGAACAGCCTAGACAACATTTGCTCCTACCATAGCCTATTTCTCTACCAAAAGGATGAAGCAGTATTTCTTCTGGCCTCTGGAAGCATGACTAATTAATCCAAGTCAAATTCATATTGTTTTCAGTATTATTCTCAATGATATCACTGTGGTCACTGTGGAAATTGTTCTTAATCAGGTAACTTCACATCAGTCTATACAAGTCTCTCCATGTTTCTCCAAATTCTTTGTATCCGTCGTTTCTTCTTTTTTTGGCCAGGGGATCTCTGATTCCTTCTGAATAGAGAACTCTTGGAGTAGAAACTCCATCCAACCAAGCATAACTTATGCTGTAACTTATAGTCTTAAAGAGTTGGTTGTGGCATTGAGGGGTTAAGTCATTTCCCAGTGTCTCACAGTTAGTAAGTGTTCGAGGCAAAATTTGAATCCAAGTCTTCCTGGCTCCAAGCTGGCACTCTGGCCACTATAGTATACTGCCTCTCTAGCTCTTTCCTACAGTTGATTATTTCTACAATATTCTCTCACATTTATATCCCATCATTTGATTAGCCATTCTCCATTTGCTGGGTACTCACACTTTGTTTCCATTACCACAAAAAATCTTCACTGGACTAGTAAATTGATTTTCTGAATGAGTTGGCCTGTCACCTTGGTCTAACAAGTCAGATTTCCATCAAAAGTGACTTGGATCAAGCAGTATTTAGAGAAATGCCAAGAGGTTTGTGTTTGTTTTTTCACCTGTTAAATGTGTTTAAAATGTCTTTGTGTGCTATATCTAACATAGAGGTAATGGAAAAAGACTACATCGGACCTCACTTACACACATATACACACACATATACATACATACCACCTAGTTACATGTACTGACGTGCTGAATTTGGGTCTTAAAGCTTCTTCGGTTTATCTTTCCAAGCCTCTAATTCAGCTTAGCATTCAGTGGCACAATGGAATGAGTTGCATATTTGGATTCAGAAAGACTATGCTCAAATTCTGCCTCAGTTATTTATGGCTTGTGACGTTGGACAAGTCATTATTATCTCTAGAATCTAAGACCAAGCTCCTGTTTAGCAGGATCTTTCTTGCTTTCTTATATATTGCTCCTTTTCATACAATTTTGGATCCACTCACACTAGTCTCCTCAATATGTCTCATATGCGTGTCTCCCTCCCAACCTCTTTATTGGTTATCTCCCATGCCTGGAAAGTTCTCCCACCTCACCCTGCTTTCCTATCTGGCAATTTTTTTTCATCCCACAAAAGTAACTTGGGGAATCCTTCCATTCAAAAAGTGCAATCAGATTAACACTGTTAATGAGTTGAAAGCAGAGGCATTTGCTGAGAAATGGAAAAGAACATCAGAAGGAAGGAAGAGGGGGCTACTCTCACCCTGTCTCCCTTCCAAGGTGTCTCCTCAGGTGCACAGGCTCAAGTGCTGCTGGCCCAGTGAGATCCTCTCAATGGCATTTCCCTTATACCTGATTGATGCCATTACTACACCCTATGCTTTGGGAAATGTTAATGGAAAGCCCAATAAAAAGCTGCTCATCCAAATTTCAATCCCTGCATTTTCCTCTCTTAGGCATCTCAGATCAATAACCATTCATTGGCAACCGTGCTACTCAAATGGAGGCGGGCTCTGCACATTTTTCTTAATGACAGCAAGTGTTAAATTTTAGCTCTAAATGGATTCGTGAGACTGAAAAAAGGGCATTGGCACGCTCTTGAACATTTCAGCAACCTATTGCATGTCTTCCTTTCCTATCATATTAAATCTTACTTACATTTTATGATAAGAACTGAAGCAATAACATGTTTCAAGGCATTTTTGTATAAGGGAAGAGTAAATACGCATCTTATCCTTTAATCGCTTACTCTGTGACAAGCCTGGTATTCAGGAAGTGAAGAAATTGGGTGTTCATATACATCTGGTTGGTCTAATAGGTAGTCGGCTAGACTTCATTTAGGAAGTAAGGGACAGATGGGGCAGCTTGTGCTTTTAAACCATTAAATCCTGGACTCTCTGTCTTCCCTAATTCTTTCACTTGATTGCTAGATCATTTGGGAAAAACAATTTCCCAGGTAAGAATATATATACATGTGATTTGTTCTTTACTAAAGGAAAGGGAGAGAGGCAGTAAGCAGTAAGAAAGTATGATTAATAGCCAATATATAGCCTGTGCACAGTCTCTGCTTCTTCCTTCCCATCTTATATATTTTTTTATTATAGGAATCAGGAAACTTAGACAACCTTAGAGGTCTAGCCCTATAATGTCAACTGAAATTACAGAGACCCTAGCCCAATCTCCCCTCCTTGAAAGGTCCTTTGCTGAGTGGCTAAATTAAAAACAAAGAAAGAAGTGAAATGTTGGGCATTGGGGAATTAATTATTTCACTCTAAACAGTGGCTACTGGCCATGTCTCTTATATAAAGGTGATGTAATGTCAGATAGTAAAGGCAGGATGGGAGCTCTTCACTTGCTGCAGTTGATCAATCATGCAAGCATCAAAAACAAACAAACTACTCCTGAACTTAAGGATTTTAAATTCTAAATGTTGACATGAGTAGACATATAAGTATGTACAAAATATATGACTACAATCCAAAGTGGAATTAGGAATCACTATGTATTTGCCTTCTGAGCTCTGGCATCATGCTCTTCACCTGATGGCATTAATCAGTCCCAGCTACTTGGACCAGTATTGAACCTATTGATGCCATTCCTTATAGGGGATAAACTTAAGGGCTTGAGGGGGATGGAGGCTGCAAACTCAGGCAAAATCAATTTAAGAAATATTTATTAAGCACTTGCTATGAACAAGATACTATGCAGGAAGATAGAAATAAAAAGACAAAATACAGGCCTTCCCCTCAAGGAGCTCACATTCTATTGTGGTGATTCAACTTGTACAAAAGCAAGTATGGCTGAGGAATATTTCTTGACAATTAGATGCCATAACGTGTTTAGTCATTCTCTAATAACAGGGAACATGTTTGTTTATTGTAGCATTATTTGCAATAACTAAAAAGCTAAAAATATTTTTGTACATAGTTTTTTATTATGATCAATAGTGGAATCTTTGTGCCAAATAGTATGAATGACTTAGTAACTTTTCTTGCATAATTTTAGTCCAAAAAATTTGAATCAGTTCCTGACAAACAATATTGTATTAGGGCAGACCTGTCTCCCACAAAACTCCTCAAACAATGAGCTTTCTCATCCTTTCCATCTTAATGGGGATGAAGTAAAACTCATAGTTGTCTTTCTAATTTCATTTTCTCTGATCATTAGTGATTTTGCAATTTTGTCAAGTGGTTATTAAGGGTTTTTATTTGTTCTTTGAAAAGTATTGGTTCATAGCCTTTCAGCAAAGTTTATTAGAATGTAACTCCTACTCTTAAAGACCTCTTTCATTTCTCCTTAGATTTGTGTCAGTCTTTTCTAATGTTTCCAACACATGTCAGTCATAACTATGTTGAAAATTATTGCTACATTTTATTTTGACACGATAGAGACTTGCCAACAAATGTTCACTCTTATGAAGTTTATTTCAGCTGTCAATTTTTATCAGATATTTCATCCAAAGATTTTCTCAATCCATATCTTATCTTCTAAAGCTAGCTACAATGATTTTATTGATTCTAAACACTTTTTCAATGTAAATAGTTTGGAATGGCTTTTTTGTCTTTTAAGATCTCTTCAAACCCAGTGTCTGGCTAGAGATTAGTCTATTATTATAAGAATATCTATTATTGAGAAAATAAAGGCTATCATTCCCTAATTATTTTAATGATAAGACTTTTTATATTTAGATAATCTGTCCATTTGAAAATTACTGTGGCATAAGGTATAAAATGCTTATCTAAATTTTTTCCAGGATGCTTGAGAATTTCCCAGCAAATTTTATCCAATAAATATCCTTTGACAAGAAGCTTTTGTTCTTTCTACTTAACCTGTATGCCCAGGTCATGTACAGTAGCTAGAACACTAGAACACACTCAAAAAAAGGAAGAATGCTATATTGACATGAAAGATCTCTAGATTTTCTTATCTGTGACTGACATTTTGTTAATTACATGAACCCCAGAACAATACAGAGACTTCTAAATGAGTTGCAAGGAGTCACAGGCAATTCAAATAGATTAGCCTAGCCCAAAACATTGGAGATATGTGTATTGTCTGAATTATGACATTAAGACAATTAAATTAGTCCATTAATATAGATCTCTTAGACATTGTTAGGGGTGTTACACCCAGATGAAGCAAAATTGGTTATATCGCACTCAGAAAATTTTAAAGTCTATTTAGAGATCCCTAAATGTGCATGCCACAAAGAGTCAAATCTAACATCATTACTCCATTATCCTTTATGTCACCAAAACATAACAAAAATGTGGTAAGAATCAAGACTAAGAATAAGTAGTCTGCACCATATTACTATTGTTGATATGTGCTTGATAATAATGAAAATAATAGTGTATAATTACATGGGGCCACATGACTATTAAATTTTACACCTGGGGCTAGAATTTAGTTATTTTAACTCCAAAATCCCGTGATGTCATTGGGATAGAAGATATCATTAGAACATAGGTCACTAAAAAAGGAGATAATCCAGTTACATATCAAGGACAAGAAATAACAGATGAACAATACTGAAGTAGCATCTATAAGATACTAAGAGAACCCATTTTGGAAGTACTGTAGCATACTAGATAGATATTCTATGAATTACCAACAGAAAAAAACCCAAACTTATGTATCACCTACCAAGTCTTGTCAAATCTACCTACATGATTTCTATCACATCAATCATTTTTTTCTAAACTTATATTACCACCATTCTGATTTAGACCCACATCATTTTTCATCTGTACTACTACAATAATCTCTGAAATAGTCTCCCTACTTCCAGTCTTTCTCTTTTCCAATCCAAATTTCATACAGCTGCCAAAGTAATCTTCACAAATTACAGATTTGATCACGTCACTACTTTGTTCAAAAAAACTCTAATAGATCTCTATTACTATAGGATAATATTTATTAATGTTTTGTTTGGCATTTAAAGTCCTTAATAACCTGGCAGTCAACTAACATTATCCTAAATTTCAGTCAGAATGGTTTACGTACTTTACTTCAAATTCACCGTTCCATGTCTCAGTACCTACTAGTTTAGTCACCCTATCAAAAAGGAAATGAGGTTAAACTGACATGATCTATTCTTTTTAATGTATATGCTTTTTGTGTTTCCACATTTCAGATCATTTGCAGGAAGTGGACTTCCACAAATTATCCTCAAAATATTAAATCTGTAACTGTATATTATGTTCTCTTGGTCCTACTCATTTCATTTTCATTATCTCACATAGTTCTTCAGAATTTTTTTTAATTAACATGCCCATCATTTCTTAAGGGGAAGTAGTATGCCATCACAATCATTTGCCACAATTTTTTTAGCCATTCCCTAACTGATGGACATCTCCTCGATTTACAGTTCTTTACTACCACAAAAAGAGCTCCTGTAAATATTTTGCAATAAGTTTCTTTTCCTTTTCCTCTGATCTCCTTGAGAAAAACACTTAGCACTAGTATCATTTTCATAGTTTTATACCTTTCTAGGTGTAATTCTAAATTGATCTCCAAAATTGTTATATGTTTTCAGTTCCACCAATAGTGTATTAGTTTCCCCAACTTTCTACATTCCTTCTAACTTTTGTCATTTTGTCCTTTTATCACTTTATTCAATCTGATAAGTGTAAGATAATACCTTAGAATTATTTTGATTTACATTTCTCTAATCAATAGTGATTTTATTGCAGAAGTTAAAAGCTTCCAAGCTAAGGAGAAAATATTGCAAGAAGCCAGAAAGAGACATTTCAGATATCAAAGAGCACCAATTAGGATTACACAGGATCTGGCAGCCTCCAAACTAAAGGACCTCAAGGCTTGGAATATGATATTCAGAAAGGCAAGAGAACTGGGTCTACAACCAAGGATCACCTACCCATCAAAACTAACTATATACTTCCAGGGGAAAGTATGGGCATTCAACAAAATAGAAGGTTTTGAAGTATTTGTAAAGAAAAGACCAGAACTAAACGGAAAATTTGATATCCAAATAGAGAATTCAAGAGAAACATGAAAAGGTAAATAAGAGAGGGAAAAAAATGTAAGGGTTTCAGCAAGGTCAAATTATTTATATTCCTATATCCGAAAATGATATTTCTAACTCTCAAAACTGTATTAACTATCACAGTAGTTAGAAGAATTATTCATAGGTAGTGGTCGGGGTAATAAGTGGTTTAAGATGATATGTAAAAAAAGAAAGAAGTGGGGAATAGAAGATGACACCAAGAAAAACTTAAAGGAATAAGAAAAATAGGATAAATTATACTACATAAAGAGGTGCATGGGAGGGGGAAAGGAAGAATACTATTATAAGAAGAGGAAGAGAGTGCTAATAGGAAATACTTCAACCTTACTCTCAATGGAATCAACTCTGAGAGGGAAGACAATCTAGATCCATTGTGATATCAAATTCTATCTTATCCTATAGGGAAATTGAGAGGGAAAACACCAAGGTGGGGAGTGGGGCAGGGAGGAAAAAACGGAGGGAAAGTGGGAAGTTAGGGAATTTAATAGATCTAAAAGAAAAATATGAGGGGAATAAGAAGTGAGGGGATGGGAAAGAAAGTAAAATAATGGTGGGGATTAGGGAGACTGATTAAAGTAAAACACTGGTATAGAAGGAAATAGTGAAGAAAATAGTAAAGGGCAAGACTAGGAGAGGAAATTAAAATGATGGGTAATAAGCAGGTGGTAATCACAACTCTGAATGTGAATTTGATGAACTCACCCATAAAATGGAAGCATATAGCAGAGTGAATTAGAAACTAAAATCCTACCATATGTTGTCTAAAAGAAACATACATTAGGCAGGTAGACCCACACAAGGTAAAGGTAAAAGGCTGGAACAAAATCTATTGCGCATCAACTGAGAAAAAGAAGGCAGAAGTCTCAATCATGATACCTGACAAAACCAAAGTAAATATAGATTTGATTAAAAGAGATAGGGAAGGGGGAAGCTGGGTAGCTCAGTGGATTGAGAGTCAAGCCTAGAGACGGGAGGTCCTAGGTTCAAAGCCGGCCTCAGACATTTCCCAGCTGTGTGACCCTGGACAAGTTGCTTGACTCCCATTGCCCACCCTTACAACTCTTCCACCTATGAGACAATACACAGAAGTTAAGGGTTTTAAAAAAATAGGTACGGAAGGTAATTACATCCTGATAAAAGGCAGTATACACAGTGAAGAAATACCAGTACTCAACATTTTTGTACCAAATGGTATAGCATCTAAATTTTTAAAGGAGAAACTACTGGAGCTTAAGGAGGAAACAGATAGTAAAACTATTAGTGGGAGACTTGAACCTTCCCCTATCAGATCTAGATAAATCAAACCAAAAAAATTAATAGGAAAAAGGGAAGAGATATAAATGAAATCTTAGAAAAATTATAGTTAATAGATATGTGGAGAAAAATAAGTAGGGACAAAAAGGAATGCAACTTCTTTTCAGAAGCACACGGCACATTCACAAAGATTGACCATATACTAGGGCATAAAGACATGGCAAACAAAGGCAAAATAGCAAAAATTAATAAATGCAACCTTTCCAAATCAAAATGCAATAAAAATAAATATTAGTAAGGGAACATGGAGAGGCAAATCAAAAATTAATTGTAAATCAAATACTAGAAATGTATATCCATGAGTGCATATAGTAACAAATCAGGGAGGGAAGAAGTCAATGAATTGGGCATGCAAATTAAAAAACTAGAAAGAAAACAAATTTTAAATCTCCAGATAAAAATTAAATTAGAAATCCTAAAGCTTAAAAGAGAAATTAATAAAATTGAAAATGAAAGAACTATTCAATTAATAAATAAAACTAGAATATGATACTTTGAAAAAACAAATAAAATATATGAAGTACTGATTAATCTAATAAAAAAAGGAAAGAAGAAAACCAAATTAACATTATCAAAGATGAAAAAAGTAACTTCACCTCTAATGAAGAGGAAATTAAAGTAATTATTAAGAACTATTTTGATCAATTATATGGCAATAAATACAGCAATTTAGGTGACATGGATGATAATTGACAAAAATATAAATTGCCTAGATTAACAGAAGAAGAAATAGAATACTTAAATAATCCCATATGAGAAAAAGAAATTGAACAGGCCATCAGAGAACTCCCTAAGAAAAAATCTCCAGGGCCAGATGGATTCACAAGTGAATTCTATCAAACATTTAAAGAACAACTAAACCCAATACTATATGAACTATTTGACAAAATAAACAAAGGAGTTCTAACAAATTCCTTTTATGAGACAAATATGGTACTGATTCTAAAGTGAGGCAGATTGAAAACAGAGAAAGAAAAATACAGACCAATTCCCTTAATGAACATAGATAAAAAAATTTAAATAGTATACTAGCGAAAAGATTCCAGCAAGTGATCACAAGAATTATTCACTATAATTAGGTGGGATTTGTACCAGGAATGCAAGGATGGTTGAATATTAGGAAAACCATCCACATAATTGACCATATCAACAAGCAAACCAACAAAAACCACATGATAATCTCAATAGATGCTGAAAAAGCCTTTGACAAAATACAGCATCCATTCCTATTGAAAACACTGGAAAGTATAGGAATAGAAGGACCTTTCCTAAAAATAATAAACAGTATATACCTAAAACCATCAATAAGCATTATATGCAATGGGGATAAATTAGAAGCCTTTCCAATAAGATCAGGAGTGAAACAAGGATGCCCATTATCTCCTCTATTATTTAACATTGCACTAGAAACACTAGCAGTAGCAATTAGAGAAGAAAAAGAAATTGAAGGTATTTAAAATAGGCAATGAGGAGACTAAATTATCATTCTTTGCAGATGATATGATAGTCTACTTAAAGAATCCTAAAGAATCAACTAAAAAGCTAGTGGAAATAATCAACAACTTTATCAAATTTACAGGATACAAAATAAACCCATGTAAATCATCAACATTTCCATATATTGCCAACATATCACAACAGCAAGAGCTTTTTAAAATCACCCTAGACAATGTAAAATATTTAGGAATCTATTTGCCAAAACAAAGGAACTATATGAACACAATTACAAAACACTTTCCACACAATTAAAACTAAATCTAAACAATTGGAAAAACATTAATTATTCATGGGTTTGATGAGCAAACATAGTAAAAATGACAATCCTACTCAAATTAATTTACTTAGTCAGTGCCATACCTATCAAAATGCCATGGAACTTTTTACTGAATTAGAAAAAAGTATAAAAAACTTCATTTGGAAGAACAATAGATCAAGAATATCAAGGGAAATAATGAAAGATGTGAAGGATGGGGGCCTAGAAGTACAAGATCTTAAAAAAATATACTATAAAGCAGTGGTCATCAAAACAATATAGTACTGGTTAAGAGACAGAAAGGAGGATCAATGGAATAGACTAGGGGTAAATGATCTCAGCAAGCTAGTGTTCGATAAATCCAAAGATCCTTGCTTTTGGGACAAAAACCCACTATTTGACAAAACTGCTGGGAAAATTGGAAAACAGTATGGAAGAGATTAGGTTTAGATCAACATCTCACATCCTATACCAAGATAAATTCAGAATGGGTGAATGAATTAATTATAAAGAAGGAAACTATGAGTAAATTGGGTGAGCATAGAAGAGTTTACCTGTCAGATCTACAGGAAAGGAAAGATTTAAGACTAAGCAAGAGATAGAGAATATTACAAAATATAAAATGAATAATTTTGATTACATTAAATTAAAACAGTTTTGTTCAAATAAAACCAATGAAACCAAAATTAGAAAGGAAGCAACAAATTGAAATGAATCTTTATAACAAAAACCTCTGACAAAGTCTCACATTTATAAGGAGCTAAATCAATTGTACAAAAAATTAAGCCATTCCTCTAATCATAAATGGTCCAGGGACATGAATAGGCAATTTTCAGATAAATAAATCAAAACTATCAATAAACACATGAAAAAGTGTTCTAAATATCTTATAATTAGAGAAATGCAAATCAAAACAACTCTGAGGTACCATCTCATACATAGCAGATTGGTTAATATGACAGCAAAGGAAAGTAATAAATGATGGAGGGGATGGTGCAAAATTGGGACATTAATTCACTGCTGGTGGAGTTATGAATGTATCCAACCATTCTGAAAGGCAATTTGGAACTATGCCCTAAGATTGCCTGTCCTTTGATCCAGCCATGCCACTGCTGGGTCTTATGAAAAGGGATTTCCTTGTTCTCTTTATCTATTCTGAGATTACACTTGTAAAAAGAGAATCCTATATTCTCTTTGCCTAGTTGGAGTTAACACTTTGGTTAACAATAACTTAAGCACCCCTACTTAGTACCTCACTAGGTTGTGAAGACAGAATTAACTCTCCTTTGTCTTCCTTTTGATTGAATCAACAGAAGCTTGAACTAGGTGGAGGAGCTGGCAACCCACTTAGAGAATCCACACCCTCAGAAACTCAATCAGCCAGGAAACTGTGAACCCTTTTGATGAGAATTCACACCTCCAGGAGGTGAGAAGTGGATCACACACACACACTGGCCCCTTGGGTAGTGCTGAGCAGTTTGGAAGCTGTGATTGGCCCTTGTGAAAACAGATAGGGACATGAAGCCATAAAAGGCCTTGAATTTCTGGGGCAAAGGGAGTCAGCTTCAAGAGTGGGTGGGCCTCAAGAAGGAAGCAGTTTCAAGAAAAAAGTCAGCTCAAAGAAGAAAGGCATCTGTAGGAGTCACCGTCTTTGTCTTGACCTGCCTCTTGGAGGGAGTTTGAGTGAGAGGATAGCTGACTTTCCATTCCTGTCTTCTGGGGAGTGTTTAATTTTGGTCGAAGGTCAACAAGTCCTGGCTGCATGGAACACTGGAGCAATATTTAGTTACATAGCCTAATGTCTTCTCTACCCTTTTGTATTTCTCTATTTTCACTCTTTATACCTCTTTTGTAAATAAAAGCTATTAAAGGTCATTTCAACTTTGAGCAATAATACTTTGAATCGGCAACCACCATTATTATTTATAATTTTCATATATTTTTGTCAAACTTAATTAGTAAAACTTAATTCCTGCAGGCTATACCCCAAAGAGATAACAAGGAAAAAGACTAGTACAAATATATTTATAGCTGTGCTCTTTGTGGTGGCAAAAAATTGGAAAATGAGAGGATGCCCTTTGATTGGAGAATGGCTGAACAAATTGTGGTATCTGTTAGAAATGGAATAATATTGTGCTAAAAGGAATAATGAACTGGAGGAATTCCATGTGAACTGGAATGACCTCCAGGAACTGATGCAGAGTGAAAGCAGGAGAACATTATACACAAAGACCAATACACTGTGGCACAATCGAGTATTATAGACATCTCTACTAGCAGCAATGCAATGATGTAGGACAATTCTCAGGGACTTAGAAAGAACACTATCCACATTCAGAGAAAGAACAGTGGGAGTAGAAACACAAAAGAGAAATAACTGCTTGATCACATGGTTCGATGGAGATATGATTGGGGATATAGACTCACAATCACTCTAGTGCAAATATGGAAATAGGTTTTGATCAATGACACATGTAAAACCCAGTGGAATTGCTCATTGGTAGGGGAGGGGAGTGGAAGGAGGGGAGGGAAAATATGTTTCATGTAACCATGGGAAAATATTCTAAATTAATTAAATAAATTAAATAAAAACAATTTAAGTGTCTGTTTATATCTCTCTATTAACTGGGGATGGCTTTTATTCCTATAAATTGTATATTCCATATTTATACATATATATAGATATATATATAAAATATATATAGTTTTAAATGAGACATCTATCAAAGAGTCTATGAAAAATTTTTCCCAAGACTCTGCTTTCCTCTAATCTTCTTAACATTTATTTTTTCAAAAATTTTTTGATTCATTATATTCAAAATTATCTATTTTACATTTTACAAGGTTTTCTATTTCTTGTTGGCTCATAAATTCCTCTCTTATCCATAAATCTGAGAAGTAATATGTTCCCTGTTCTAATTTGCTTATGATTATCTCCTTTTATGTCTAGATCGTCTATCTACTTTGATCTTATCTAAGTGAATGGTGAATATTGTTCTATACCTAGTTAGAGACTGGTCTATACCTAGTTTCAGCCAAATTACTTTCCAGTTGTCAAGCAGCAATTATTATTATTATTATTACCATATACTGATTTCTTATGCCAATAGCCTAGATCTAAATTTTTGTCAGATACAAGGGTACTATAATCTCTTACTAATGTTTGCTGTATGTATGTTCTGCTCCACTGATCTGCCTTTCAATTTCTTAGCCAATTCAAGATAATCTTGATAATTACTGATTTAAAATACAATTTAAAATCCAGTATTGCTAGACCTCCCTTCTTTACAGTTTTTCATATGTTGTTTTAATATTCTTGATCTTCTGCTCTTCCAAATGAAACTTGTTATTTTTTCTAGCTCGATAATATAATTGTTGCTAATTTTATTGGGATTGCATTGAATAAATAGATTAGATGAGGTAAGATTGTCATTTTAATTTCACTGGCTCCATCTATTCATAAACGATTAATATTTCTCCAGTTATTTAGATCTGACTTTATTTGTACAAAAAGTGCTTTGTAATTATGTTTGTATAATTCCTGGGATTGTTTTGGAAGCTTTACTCTCAGGTATTTTATGCTGTGGTTATTTTAAATGGAGTATCTCTTTCTACCTCTTCTTATAAGACTTTGTTAGCAATATATAAAATGCTAATGATTTATGTGGATTTTATGTACTCCTACTTTACTAATATTAATTATGGTTTCAACTAATTTAAGTTGAATCTCTAGGATTTTCTACATATACCACCATGTCATCTGCAGAGAGATAATTGTATTACCTTTTTGCCCATTCTGATTCCTTTAACTTCGTTTTCTTTTCTTATTGCTATTAGCATCACTAATACTATGGAAAATTATATTGGTAATAATGGACATCTTTATTTCATTCCTGATCTCATTAGGAAGGCTTCTAGCTTATCCCCATGATAAATAAAAGTTGCTAATGGTTTTAGACAGAAGCTTTGTATCATTTTTTTAATTTAAAATTTTTACTTAATTAATTTAGAATATTTTCCATGGTTACATGATTCATGCTCCTTCTCTCCCCTCCACCATAACCCCCCCCATAGCCAACATGCAATTCCACTGGATTTTACATGTATCATTGATCAAGACCTATTTCCATATTATTGATAATTGCACTAGGGTGATTGATTGCTTAGAGTCTATATCCCCAATCATATCCCCATCAAACCATGTTTTCAAGCAGTTGTTTTTCCTCTGTGTTTCTGCCCCCACAGTTCTTTCTCTGGATGTGGATAGTGTTCTTTCTCAAAAGTCCCTCATAATTGTCCTAGATCATTGCATTGCTGCTAATAGAGAAGTCCATTACATTCAATTGTACCACAGTGTATCAGTCTCTGTATAATGTTCTCCTGGTTCTGCTCCTTTCACTCTGCATCAATTCCTGGAGGTCATTCCAGTTCACATGGAATTCTTTTAGTTCATTATTCCTTAAAGCACGATAGTATTCCATCACCAAAAGATACCACAATTTGTTCAGCCATTCCCCCAATTTAAGGATATCCCCTCATTTTCCAAATTTTTGCCACCGCTAAGAGCATGGCTATAAATATTTTTGTACAAGTCTTTTTCCCTATGATCTCTTTGGGATATAAACCCAGCAGTTGTAAGGCTGGGTCAAAGGGCAGACAATCTTTTAGCACCCTTTGGGGATAGTTCCAAATTGCCACCCAGAATGGTTGGATCAATTCACAACTCCACCAGCAATGCATTAATGTCTCAATTCTGCCATATCCCCTGCAACATTTATTACTTTCCTTTTCTGTCATATTAGCTAATCTGCTCAGTGTGAGGTGGTATTTCAGAGTTGTTTTGATTTGCATTTCCCTAATCACAAAAGATTTAGAACACTTTTTCATGTACTTATTAATAATTTTGATTTCTTCATCTGAAAATTGCCAATTCATGTCCCTTGCCCATTTATCAATTGTGGAATTGCTTGATTTTTTGTACAATGATTTAGCTCCTAATATATTTGAGTAATTAGACCTTTATCAGAGTTTTTTGTTGTAAAGATTTTTTCCCAATTTTTTGCTTCCCTTCTAATTTTGGTTGCATTGGTTTTGTCTGTACAAAACTTTTTTAATTTAATGTAATCAAAATTATTTATTTTACATTTTGTAATTTTTTTCTAACTCTTGCTTGGTCTTAAAATCTTTCCTTTCCCAAAGATCTGACAAGTATGCTATTCTGTGTTCACATAATTTACTTATAGTTTCCTTCTTTATATTCAAGTCATTTACGCATTCTGAATTTATCTTGGTGTAGGGTATGAGATGTTGCTCTAAACCCAATCTCTCTGACTCTGGCACCATAGGTCGGGTGAGGGAGGGTTGATCAGCTCATGTTTTGGTGGGAGCTATTTCACCCCCTTATAGCATGGAAATGCCCAAATCCCACATACCTTCAATGCAGTGCCCTATTCTGGAGTCCCTTCATTCATCTGTACTTGTTTTTTTTATCCTTTTGAGGTATCATATATTGGTCGGTGGTGAGGAGAGTAAGCATTCTTCTTCTTCTCTGTATCATTTTAATAAAAATTTCACTGATGCCTATGCTTTCTTTTATTTTGTATAGGAATGAGTGGCTATATTTTATCAAAGGCTTTTTCTGCATCTATTGATACAACCATATGATTTTATTACTTTTGTTATTAGTATAATCAATTATGTTGATAGTTCACCTTATATTAAACCCTCCCTACATTTCTGGTACAAATTCTTTTTGGTTGCAATGTATAGTTTTTGTGATGTATTATTGTAGTCTCATAGCATGTATTTTATTTAGGATTTTTGCATTCATATTCATTAATTAGATTGGACTATATTTTTCTTTCTCTGTTTTTGCTCTTCCTGGTTTGGGTATCAGCACCATATTTGTTTCATAAAAGGTGTTGTAAGGGTAAGTCTGTAGTGCATTCAGCCAGCCCCCAAGAATTTAGAGATTGCCTTTGCCCTCGCTCTAACTCTAGCACTCTAGGTAGTGTGGGAGATGATTAGTGTGGTTTTGCCCCCTCATAGCATGGGAATCTCCACTCACTGCCCACCTTTAAGGTTGCATCCAGTGGGAGAGCCCCTTTACTCATCTGGTTTTGATTTCTAACCTTTTGAGATGCTTTGTAATGATTGGTTGGAAGGAGGTTCAGAAGGCTCCTGCTACTACACCACCATCTTGGCCCCTCCTGGTAGGTGTTTCTTCTATGTCGAGCTGATGATGATAAAATTAGAGGCCATTTTTATATCACTTTGAGGTATATAAACACCATCTCACTAGGTGCTTACAATATCCCCCAGGGCATGGTTTGGCACTATTATTGTCTTTGTTTTATAGATGGGGAAACTGAGACTCAGAAAAGTCACATGCCTTGCTCACTGTCCCACAGCTCCACAGCTAGTTAAGCATCTGAGCCTGGATATAGACCTAAGTCCTCTTTGAAACTCTTTCTGCTACTTAAGGCAGCAGCTAAATGGTTACTATTCTTCCACAAAGGTCATTCTTAGAATCTGGACCATCTCTGTCAGCAGTGAAAAGGCCCTTAGAAATTATTTGAATGTTAACAGGGGTTCTGAAGAACCACTTGAGGGGATACCCAAGGCAGGAATTTGCTAGGTGAGAAGCCCAACCTCTCCCTGTATGCCATTTCCTATTCCCCATAAAAATAAAATAAATTAAAATTAAAAAATTAAATGGAGTAAAAAGATTTTTTAATGATTAAATAAAATCCAATGGAATAAATTAAGGCCAGGGAAAATTCATTACATGGGTTAAAAGGGGTAACAAGTCATGGGTATGTTAAGTGAAACTATTTCATTAGCATTGATGCTGGTTTCTTTAAGGGCAGGAAGACTTGTCATACCACACTCTGTGATAAACATAATGACAGCACATTTCATTTTGAATTTTGGGCAGTGGGCTCTCTTCTCTCCGACTCTTCCTTTTCTGATTCACTGTCCCACATTTGGAGGGGGACAGAAATAATTTAAATATGTACAATGATAAAATTCTCTCAGATTGTTTGATTTTTTTTTTGGCAGGGGGTAGGGAAGGGAATACAACCAGGAACAATGGCTTTCATGTGACCAGTTGATAATATTTGCAGGCACATGAGAAAGTGATTCAAATCAATCTTTGACATGAACAAATACATCCATTACAACACCATTTGTAATTATTCTGAATTACTTTCCTATGTCATAGGGTGTTCACATATTTTCTCAATCCATTTTTTAAAAAGTTGTAGCATAACATCAATTTCCCTGGCATTGTGCTCATGATTTACTCATGAAATGTGGGCTGGTGACACATCAAGAAATAGTATATAATATTATGATTATTTGGGGGGCCTGTACTATATCTCTGCCATTTATACACAGATCTATCTAAAGTGATATATTTAATCTCAGTTTTTTAAGAAGTGGAGCCAGAAATGTGGTTTTACTGGCACACAATGGCGATATGAGTGTCCAAGCTGTCATCAACTCCTTTTGGAGCATGTCCTACTTAAACTTTCAATTACTGTCAAAAATAATTAATGACATCATTCTTAAAAACAATCACTTTTCTCCAAGCTACTGCTCTAGGCAACCATTTTGTTTGTCCATGAGAGAGCTGGTAGAGGTAACAGCAAGGCTTATATCAAGTGCCCATTCTTCAGTACAACTCACTTTTAAATTGCCTCCTCTGCCCCTGCCACTGCAAAGCCCACAAGATGAAATGCCCACATCTGCTATTACCTCTGTTAACACTACCATCCAAACCGACTAGAGTACTTGGCGCAGGGCTGGCTCCTTAAAATTTGTACCCAAAACAAGAGGAGGTAGCTTAGGCCCCTGACCCTTAGAAGATCCAAATCAGGTGAAAGAAAGGCAGAACTATATATAGTAAGGAAAGAGACTTGGGAAATTTCACGATGGGGAAGCTTAGGGCCAATTCAACTTCCTGCTCCTCTGGAACTCAGAAGCCCTGATTTCCTTCCCCATTGAACCTCCCTCCCCCCTCAAGGCCCCTGGGGGTTATGCCTGGGATCTCTGCCCTACTAGAGACATCCAACCTACTCACCCTCCCAGACCAAATCTGAGCCTGACCCTGCTGCCCCTACCCGAGGCTTCCCCAGGCCCTAGCTCTTTCCCCAGGACACAGAGCCAGAAGGGGCACCAGTGACCAGAAAAACCCTCTAGGTGGTAGCCCCTGAATTGGGGTAGTATGGACCCTGGAGTGGAAGTCAGGGGGCAGCCTTCTTGGGCTCAGAAGTACCAAGCCTGGTGGCTGGTTTTCACACCCCTGCAAACTATGGCCATAAGTAACCTCTCTCCCTTCTCTTGGGCCTCTTCCCTGTCCCACTGACCCTCCTGGGCCACCTAATCTTTCTCCAACTCCCACCTGGCCCAGCCCTGGGGTTTTTCTCACTGGAGATCTCCAAGCTCCCACACCTCCAATGATTCTCAAATGTCCTGGGCCAGCCCTGTCTGCTCTGCTGCCGCTAGCATAGTGGACATCTGAGCCCAGCCTCTTCTCATTGTTCTGTGCTCCTCAGCATTGTTCCTCACTCACTCCTCTCTGGATCCCCACCAAGCCGTGGTCTGAACCTGATGATTTCACTTCTGCACCTCCTCTCTAGGAACCACCACTCTGGGGCAGACCACACTCACCTTCCACCGGAGCTGTTGCAATAGCCTATGTGGGGGGCTACCTGCTTGCAGTCTCCCCCCTCTCTAGTGCTATGGAAATGCTCTGCCTGCATGCTGCTCTCCCCCTCTCTACCGTGAGCACGCTGCCAAGACCCCTGTTTGTTCCATTTCTGGGTGGTTGGTTGTGTGTTAGACTGAGAGCCTTGTTAACAAGGACTAGATCCCCATTTCTGGCAGCCCAGTGCCTGACACATAGAGTACCTTCTCCTGCAGAACATCAGGCCCTTTCCCAGTATCCCAATTGCTGCGGGCTTCCTGAGAACCGTGTCTCAGGAAATGGTGACTTTCAAGGACATGGCTTGGACTTTACCGAGGAGGAGTGGGGGCAGCTGGTCCCTTCTCAGAGGGAGCTATACAAGAAAGTCATGCTGGAGAACTACAGAAACCTGCTCTTGCTGAGGTTTCGACATCCCAAACATGATTTGATCTATGAGTTGGAAGAAGGGACACCACCACAGATGCTGGAGAAAACATCCTAAGATTCTTCTGTCCAAACTTGGAAATCAGGCCAGAAACCAAGGCATCATCTGTAAGGCTGGGCATTTCCTGGGAAGAATCATCCCCGGAATAGCCCCAAAGAATACCAGGTCCTTGGAGTTGAGAGACCCTTGGGAATGTGGCATCAGGCTCATGAAGAAGCTCAATGAGGAGACCCCTTCCCATCACTTCACAATTCTGTCCAGGAAAGCTCCCAGAAGAGGGAGACACCGCTAAGAGCATAGAATGAGGAGTTACTCCTGTCAGTGATCAGCTTTCTCTCCAGTACAGAGTTTCTGTAATAAAGGGCATCCACAGTCTGGCAAAATTAAGATGACTTTGGAGAAAAAGGATCTTTCAGACTCTCCTCACAACCAATCATCACAAAGCATCTAAAAAGGACAAAAATCAAAATCAGATGAGTAAAGAGGGTCTTTCATGGGGCTTAGCCTTAAAGAAGGAAGTGTTTGGGGATTTTCACACCATAAGGGTGCAAAAATCGACCTATAAAAAGGCAAGCTGATCACCCCTACGCCACACTGCCAACCACACCAGAGTCACATCGAGATCGGACAATCTCTAAATTCTTGGGGGCTGGCTGAAAGCACTACAGACTTACCCCTGAGGGTAGTGAAAGGCCTTGTCAGAGAGACTCAATACTGAAGAGCATGGAACTTGGGCAGCAGAGTCCAGATTTTGGGCAGAAACATGGCTTGCCATAGCTAAAGAAGCAGGGTCTGGAAAGATAGCCTCAGGGCAAAGTGTTTTAAAGTGCCCTACACCAAGAACATCACAAATCTATCTGTCATCACTCAGGCTTCTCACTGGGAAGGGAAGATACTACCAAGGCAAAGACCTGCCAGACAGAAGCTAAGAAAGCAATGACCACCAACATGCAGGGACCCCAATCTAATAGTGTCAAAAGGAATAAGCAACAGCAAAAAAAAAGCTCTTAACCCTGGATAATTTCTATGGAGAAAAATATAAAAATACAGAAGCAACAGCAGAGTGAAAAACAAGCAAACACAACCAAACTTGCCAAAAAAATGGAAATTGGTCACAATCTCTTAAGGAATTCAAAAAGGACTTCAAGAACCAAGTAAGAAAGACAGAAGAAAAATGGAAAGAAATGTGGGAAAAAGAAATGAAAGTAATACAAAAAGAAAAAGAAATTGAACTAGCCATCAAAGAACTCCCTAAAACATCCCTAGGGCCAGATGGATACACAAGTAAATTCTATCAAACATTTAAAGAGCAGCTAATCTCAATACTATACAAACTATTTGACAAAATAAGCAAGGCTGGAGTCTTAGCAAATTACTTTTATGATCCATCAGGAGAACTATTATATCAGGAATACCTGAAGTTATTGATCTTTGTAGTACAGGCCCAAAGAATTCTCTTTGAAGGTATTCATTTCATGTACTGTGGCACTGGGGTAGAGGAATCTGAGCACAGATGGATTTCTTGAGCTCTTTCTAGTTTCACTACAAAAGGCAAAGCCTTGGTGCAAGATACTTACTGTGTCTTTTCTGACCCAAAGACTCCAAGATGACAGGAAGTAAATATTTGACAGTCATAACACTTGTGATTGACAACATGCAAATTCATAGGCAATATGCTATTTCTGCATTATTAGCTCTCCAAGGAGTTAGTCTTAGATATTAATAGAAAGTTAAATATTATACATAAGAGAAACATATAGAAAGTGCTTATCAAGCCTAGAAATCCTTGCTATCATCATCATCATCATCATCATCATCATCATCATCATCAACATAACTCTCCGTAGAGTTCACAAGGATATGTAATTAAGCTCCCAGTGCTAGGACTGGCTGAATAAAAAGTTTGAGGTTTCCTAACTTTTTACCCGCAAATTCCATCTACATTCTAAGTAAGTTAGCAATTTATGTGCAATTTCCTCTGAATCTCTAGTACAATAGTTTTATGCTCTTTGTCCTATATTCCTACCTCTTATCATCAAACCTCTCCGAAATTTTATGCCTAATGAACATTCTCAGTGTCTTGGCTTAATTCTATAATTGTTGGCATTATTAATTTCCACAATATAAAATCCAAGAGAAGAAACTGTGCAGCAGCAAAGATGGAATACCCAGAGAAAGGAATGGGAAAATCAGATAAATATTCACTGGAACTTTAGGGATTTCACTGTACAAATTTTATTACTATTTCATAATCTCTTGGCTCATTGTCCAGATGTCAAAACTGACACCTCAAACATAAAGCCATCTAAAAAAGCATCAAAAACATCATCTGAACTCATTTACATGTCCAAAAGTCCTACTCCCTACTCAACAGGAAGCCAAGTGATGTTTCTGAACTACTGACTGGTGGCAACTGAGATTTCATGCTCTGATACTGCATAAAGAAAATATCAGGTCCATTCCATGCCAAAGATAGTGGCACTCAGTCAGAAGCCTAGCTTCATCTGTATTCAATGTGTGAGGGTTCAGCATTTATCCTGCGGCCAGAAGCAGCATTATAATGATGCTCGTATCATTCCTGGAATTCATCTGGTCTCCTTCTTGGGAGGAGGCTCAAGGCTTTTTGCTATATCATCTCATTGCATTTTCAGAAAATCTGAATAGACATGAGGGAACCAACCAGAAAGCAGTGGGAAATAGTGTGCTTATTGAACAGGTTAATTGGTGGAAGAGTCTAGAAAAGATCCCAAATATTTTTAGCCCCGTTCATTATTGCTCTTTTTGTGCTAGTCACCTTTTAAAGTAGCATAACACAGGTCTGGTCTCACCAAAACAAACAAAAAAAGGCAGTCTTTACAGGTGGTATAGATAAGTCTTCCTGACTCTGACCCCAAAATATATTCCCTACAAATCTAACATTGTGCTTAAAACTATAGTAGTAGAGATTTATTCTTTCTTTTGTCTTTTTACATCTCTGGAAGTCAGTGGGAGAAATAACACATTAAAACATTTTCAGTCATTAGTATCTTAGCATAAATCAGTTTCTCAGATAGCCAATTGTTTTACATATTCCTGAAGAAATGAGATTTAAGAAAGGTAAGTTTGAATGGGAAAATGAAGAAGTTAGGGCCAGTTTAGGGGTAATTGCCAAGAAAGTGCAGGCCCAAATGTGGTCTGGAAGAGGTGAGGAAAAAAAATGGAAAGAGTCACAGAAATGACATGAGCCTCCTCCAAAGTTGTATCAAGGGCTGACTTTATGGTACCTGAAAGTAAAAGGTCAGTGAGAGATCTCATGATACACATTAAGGAATGCTGTCAACCTTTATTTGCCTACCTACATTCCATAGTGGATAGACTGTCAGGATTGAAATCAGAAAGACTCATCTTGCTGTGTTCCAATCAGGCTTCAGAGACTTCCTGTCTGTGTGACCTAGGCAAGTCACTTCATTCTATCTACTTCAGTTTCCTCATCTATAAAATGAACTGGAGAAGGAAATGTCAAACTGCTCTATTATCTTTACAAAGAAAACCCCAAATGGGGTCACAAAGGGTTGGACACAACTGAAACAAATGAAGAAAAACAATGAGAAGATTAATCGTGGAAGCCAGGAAATATTATTTTGAACTAGAAAATCTCAAGGATGTACATAGGTTGTTCAATACCTGACTCACAGTCTTCCTCTCCATATCAAACTATACTTTTATACTAGGGGATGTCAGCAAACATGTTGAAGTCCCCTCTAACACACTGGCTTCCTTTCCAGTGATCACCATTCACTCTACCTCAGCCATACACAGCAGTGGTCATATCGTAGTTCTCACCATTATTTCAAAGACTTCAACTTTCATGATCATGAATTCTGAAATTCCTTTATTTGACCATATATGACTCCATCCCATCCTGTGCCTCACTCATTCCAAACCTCTTCTTTGTCCTTGCTGTAATTTCTGTCCTTCTGCCTCTTAGTGCTCTCCCAGGCCATTAACCTTTTTCTGGTTTCATGTCTATCCTTTCCCAACAATGATCCCTTATTTAACCATTTCAACATCACACTTTCATCAGCATTCAAATACCTCATCCCCTTGCTCTATCATTGGTCATTCCTTATTCTTAAAGTGATCTGTCTTATCTTCTTCTTCCCCCCTCTTCCTCCTCCCTCCTCTCTGTCTCTGTCTCTCTATCTCTGTGTCTCTCTGTGTCTCTCTCTGTCTCTGTTTCTCTCTCTCATCTCTCATTACCTCTACTGATTTCTTCCTAAATACAGGAATGTATATATCTGCTTCAAAGTTTTAAAAAATCCTCCTTGGACTCAACTATCCCGTAAGCTACTGTCCTATATGTCTCCTTCCCAGAAAAATTTGCCCACTTTCGTAGATTCTATTTCCTCTCCTCTCACTTCTTGACTCTCTGCATCACTCAACCAAAACTGCTCTCTCCAAAGTTACCAATGATCTCTCAGCTGCCAAATCTAATGGTCTTAGTCTTCACTCTTCTCAACCTTTCAGCTGAATTTGACACTAACGAATATCCCTCTTCTCCTGGATATTCTCTTAGCTCTTGGTTTTCCTACTACTGCTGTTTCGATTCTGTCACCTCTACACATAAGTACTCAAAACACCTGGAATTAGCCTCTGGCTACCTAGGTAGGGCCCCTTCACCGTGCAATCCATATTATGGTCCTTCTCTGACTTACTTATCCTCTGTCAAAAGGTACCTGTCCTGTGGCATCTTCCCTCAGAGCTGTAAGATTTGGTATTGAAATGTCTTTGTGAGTTTCTACTATCAGACAGCATGTGCAGTTAAAGAGAAGTAACCAAAGGAAGAATTCCCAGCACAAAGCAAAATCCAAAGGAAAAAAAGTTTGGTTGGAGGAGAGTGAAAAGCTTTTCTTATTTCATCATGAACAGCATCACAAAGGCAGAATCTTACAGTAGCTGGGCACAAGGCTTATTCTTTATATAGACTGAATAAGGATTTCAAAATAAGGCTAAGGAAATAAAATATTTTCCCCACTTTAAGGTTCCTTCTCATATATAAGAAGCTTCCTTAGTTACTACTGAATGTTGCCTCCTTAATCTTGCAACAATGCTTTCTTAGAGACAAGTTTCCATACTTTGATCAGGCAAAGAAGCCAAATCAAATGCCTATCCATGATCCAGTGGCCCACATGGCATTCCAGCAGGCAAGCAGAACTTCTTCTAAATGAGGGCAATAGAGCAACAGTGCCATGTGGCATCATGAGAGACTCATTCCCCAATCTGAACAGCAGCTCCTCCCAGACTCGAGTCAGAAATCCTGCCCTGGGATAGAGATTAGCCCTGACCTACAGGCATGGCACAGAGCACAGGCACAGGTATTGAGCCATTAGCAACATGGTGCGCTCATCATTAGCTTCTATTTTTTTAATTTACTTTCAGCTGTGCAGCTTTTGCTAATGCTCCTCCTGTGGTCATGCAGCTTGGAACTTTAGCAGCTTTTATTAAAAAAAAAAAAAAGGTGGGGGAAGAGAGCAGCGGAAACACTCTTGAGAACAAACGTAGTCATCTCTGACAACAGGAGACACAAACCATTACCTTGGGGAGGGCAGGCTTAGGGCCCACAATTTGGCTGAAGTGCAGAGATATGAAGACATGGCAAGAAAGTTGTTCATTTTTATAATTCCAATGCTAGGGCTTATCTGCCTCTGAAAGAGAGAAATCAATGGCTGCAAATGATATGTTGGTAAATAAACAAGATGAAGGCATTCCCAAATGAAAACATGGACTTCTGCTAATTTCCTTCATTCTCTTTTTTTTTTTTGGGGGGGGGGGGGTGCTTTTTCTCTTCTTGCTTNCTTCATTCTCTTTTTTTTTTTGGGGGGGGGGTCGTTGCTTTTTCTCTTCTTGCTTACTTCTTGTAAAGCTCCTGATGCTGTAGCATTAATTTCATTTTCCTGGTGATTTTGAGTTCGACTTATCTCCTACTTCAAAATATTGGTACCATTCTCTCTTTTCAACATGCAAGTGGGCTTTAACTGTGAGAAAATTACAATGACCCCAGAAGTAGAGAACCTGAGAAAATAAAAGCTGTAGAGATCAAGAAGCCCAGAAGATGGGCTTCAGCAAACATGGATGAAGCACCTAACTCAGGTAAGGCCCTATGCCAAACACAGAACAAAAAGCATGACTGCTGCTCAGAATTCTAGATGAGCTTAGACCTTTATTTTATTTTATTTTATTTTATTTTATTTATTTTTAAAACCCTTACCTTTTGTCTTGAAGCCAATACTGTGTATTGGCTGTAAGGCAGAAGAGTGGTAAGGGTAGGCAATGGGGGTCAAGTGACTTGCCCAGGGTCACACAGCTTGGAAGTGTCTGAGGCCGGATTTGAACCCAGGACCTCCCGTCTCTAGGCCTGGCTCTCAATCCACTGAGCTACCCAGTTGCCCCCTAGACCTTTATTTTTATAAGGCCATATCTGGGTTTTTGAAATTTTTTATATTTTTTCCCAATTACATGTAAAAACAATTTTTTAACATTTGCTTTATTTTTTAATTTATAAATTTTCTCCCTCCTTCCCTGAGATAGCAAGCAACTGGATGTAGATTACACTCGTATAACATACAAATTATATTTTCTTATTAGTCATTTTGTGAAAGAAAATATAGACCAAAAACAAAAAAGCAAGAAAATAAGGAAAGTAGAAAACAACATGCTTCAATATGCATCAGATTCCATTAGTTCTTTTGATGGAGGGGGATGGCATTTCTCATCATGAGTCCTTCAGAATTGTCTTGGATAATGTATTCCTGAGAGCAGCTAAGTCATTCACAGTTGATCATCATACAATTATTATTACTATATACACTGTTCTGGTTCTGCTCACTTCACTTTTCATCAGTTCATGTTAAGTATTCCCAGGTTTTCTGAAATCATCCAGTTTGTCATTTCTTACATACAGTACATTAGTATTTCATTATGATGATATGCCACAACTTGTTCAGCCATATGAATGGACAACCACTCAATTTCCAAATCTTTGCCATCACAAAAGAGCTGCTATAAATATATTCATTCATATAAGTCCCCTTCTCCTTTTTTTGAATCTCTTTGGGATACAGAACTAATAGTGGTATTGCTGGGTCAAATGATACGCACAGTTTTATGGTCCTTCCAATTTTCCCACGTCCCCGCCAACATTTTTTCATTTTCCACTTCTGTCATATTAATCAATCCCAGAAGGTGTAAGGTGGTAAGTCAGAGTTGTTTTAATTTGCATTCCTCTAATCAAAAGTGATTTGGAACATTTTTTCATACAACTATAGACAGCTTTGATCTCTCCAGAAAACTGCTTGTTCATATCCTTTGACTTTTTATCAATTGAGGAAAGACTTGTATTCTTATAAATTTGCTTCAGCTCTCTATATATTTGAGAAACGAGGCCTTTATCAAAGAAACTTGTAAATTTTTTCCCCAGTTATTATTACTATATATTCCTTTTCATCCTATTTTTCTCCTGTTTTTTTCCTTCCTTCTCTCTCTTCACCCTATCCTTCCTCAAAATTGTTTTGCTTCTGACTATCACCTCACCCAATCTGTCCTCCATTTTATAAGTTTCCCTCATCTTTCTTATCTCTTTCCTTTCCTACTTCCCTGTTGAGTAAGATAATCAAATGAGTATTTGTGTTACTCCTTTTTTACCCTAATTCTGATGAGAGGAAGTTTCAAGTGTTGTCTGCTACTTCCCTTCATCTTCACCTCTACTGTAAAAACTCTTTTGAATCTCTTTTATGTGAGACAATTTGGCACCATTCCACCTCTCCCTTCCCCCTTCTCCCAGTGTATCCATCTTTCTCAAACCTTAATTTTATTTTTTTAGGCATCACCCCATCGTGATCAAATCATACCAGTGCCCTATGTATGCTTCTTCTAACTGCCCAAATAATACAAATCTGGATTATTTCCATATCCGTCAAACCATATCTGTCATTTCTGAAGAGAGATGTCCTGAGAAGTTCCTTCCTGAGCTGCCCATGCCATAAAGTCAAAGGGAACCTCCATAAAGGGGATTGTAAAATCATAAAAGGCAGGACATAAACTGGCTAGTCCTGAGAAATTAACAGCTGGACAACACACTAGAGCCCAGGAGTCCTAAGTTTGGTAAAAGCTCAAGGATCAGGGAAAAACAGGAGCTACATATAATGTGTTCCTCATTTTCCATGTTTCCCACTTCCACTGCCTCAGGATGCAGTCTGAAGGACCCCAATGATTTAGCTCCTTTCGTTTTCTCCCAACCCATATTCCTTTTCTAGTGACACTGCCAAGAACTGATGGAAGGAGTTTTAGAATCCATGGTAGGTACCAAAAATGATTTCTAGGGAAAGTTGTGTGAAATTCACTCTTGGCAGTAGGGAGGGAAGGTCATCATAGCCAGACAAGTTGTAGCTTCCAAGTTTTACTAATTATTCCTGCTAACTCCTAACTCATTGCCAAGTTTTACTGCTAAAGCTCTAGAAGCGCTGTCAGCAACCTCTAAATTTGGTGTTCTGGGGCAAATGCTGAGCCACCCTGCCTTGCTTCTGATCTTGCCTCCGGAATCCACGTCTCCACAATCCCACAACAAACGGTATCAAATTTCTATCTAGTTCAATATGCAGCATCACCAGGCTCTCCAGCATTCTTTCTTACCTTTCTAAGACCCAGAAACATCTCAAAACTGCACCATGATTTCATCCTCATTCAACCAGAAATACAGAAAAATGATGGGGTAGTTAACTTACAAATGAAATAGTTAAAGCAATTCTAAGAACTCCAGGCAGAAGTACTGAGGTAGAAAGGACCAAATTAAATAATGACAACAAGATAAATCAAAGAGTTTTGAGCCATGCACCAGAGCTACAGGATAAAGCTAATCTCAGCATCCTTACCATGGAATTTGTCAAGGAAACTGCTTAATCATGAGGTTCTCCTTTTACTCTGGTCACTATACTTCCTTTAGATGGGGCCAACAAATAAGGGCCTTCTACAGAATCATGTAACTTACAGAAATGTTTTGGTAAAAATGGCTTGGTACACTTAAGAGTGGCTAAGAATCACTGGGGTCTCCAGACCAACGGCACTAAATTCTTTCCATTCTATGATGATTCCTCATTATTGTTACCCAGATATCCAATATAGAAACAACCTTTTAAAAATTGATACTCTGATACAAAGATAAACACATTCCATATATATAGCAATAACAGTAATAAAAATTCGCTGAAGCCTAAAATGTTCTTGGTTTTCCAACAACTGTTATCTATTTCATGTGTGTTCCTAATAGATATACTCATTCATCTCTCTAGTCCTCTCACTAGTAAAAAGAGGCAAGCCGGACTAGGTGAGCTGGCATTCCTTTCTTCCTCCACACCATTCTATTTAGGACCCAGGGCTCTAAGATTTGATTACTATAAAATAACCAGAGCAGCTTAAATGTAATTAGTACTTTAAAGGCTTAAATACATTTTCCTCCACTCCTTTGAAGAAAGAGTTGTTATATCAGAATACCTGGATGCAAATCCTCACTCTGCCACTTCCAGCTTCCAGCAAGTCAACTCATGGCTCTGGGCCATGATTTTCTGCTATGCAGAATGAGGGGTGTATGATATGGCCTCTCAGGTTCTCTGTGGTTCTAAATCTATGAGCTTTTCACTCTGCTCTTCCAGCAGGGAAGAGAAAGGCTTCAGGCCACATCAACTCCCATCAGCTCTCAAAGGTTTTGTCAGCTGAGCACAAGCTTTACCTATTCTACCATTGTAACAATACCGATATTCTCAAATGCTTACAATGGGCAGGCATACATCATCTCATCTGATCCTTATTGACAGGGATATAGCAGGTATTAATTTCCCCACTTTACAAATGAAGAAACCAAATTTCAGAGTGGTTAGTGACTTACCCCTGATCACAAAACTAAGACAACAGAAATGTGAGAATGGAACCCATTTCTCTCTCCTAATTCCAAGGTCAAAACTCTTTATACACTAAAAATTTCATCTATTAAATACTAGATTACCATGAAGTGCCACAGTCACAATGAAGAAGACTTTACACTGCCTAAGTAAATGAAATGATTAGTGGTGATGGTACTTCCTTTACCTATGACTTAGAAATAACTCTCAACTGACAATTACAGTAAAGGATTCTGTAGAATGACAAATTGATTTCCCAGTTTTAGTTACACCACAGCCTATATACCATCTGCCCATGGCATTTGCCCTTGTACAAGTCCCTGTGGACCACTGGACCTCCTGAAACCATGTCGTGTGTGACCTAATGCTATCAGTTTTGAAACCAATTCTGTCCTGACTGGTGAGTTAATAGGTGCAAGCACATGTGGCCTGCTACAAACAAGTACCCCTAGACCTCAAACCCTAAGTGACTCTTCTCATCCCACCTCACCCGGCAGCTGCTGTTACTCCCAACCCCCAACCCAAACACATTTCCTTTATACCTCTGGTTTATTATCTCTGTTATGGAAATAGCCTGACAATCCCCTCACCCATGGCTTCATTCATCATCTCTGTGACAACTCAAATCAAAACACTCTTCCTGGACTACCACGGCTTGGTATATCATCTACCCCTAAGAATGTAAATTTCTTGAAAGCAGGGAATAATTTATTTTCATCTTTGTATGTAACTGGCACACAATAAACACTTAAAATGCTTTTAATTCATTCATTCCAACAAAAAGCAGGTTACCTACCAACAGTTTTACTTGGCTATAAGATTTGTTTATTTACGTAAAGAAAAATGATCATAAGAATGTAGCAAGTCATCATTAAAGAGCATAAGTTGGGTTTTAAGAGCCTTCAATTGTCATTGAAAAGTCACTTTAAAATGTGGATGAACATTAATAATAATAAACAACACAAGAAACAACTAAAATGACGGATAAAGAGAGTTCCTCTTCCTGGGCTAAAAAAAAGCTCAAGATACCATACAGTCAAGAGAGTATTCCAGTTCATTATATGAGGCCACATTTCAAAGAATCAATTCTTTTGCTTAGTAATGCTTAGGTTGCATAAGGGCGTATCTCTTTTAAAGGAAAGAGTCTGCAAGTTTCTAGTACTATAAGTACAGATAAGGTGAATGGGTGAGTAGAACTGCTTCTGCAGCACAGCCAAAAAAACAAGTTTTATACTTAGTCCTGGATAACCTAGGCTTCCTAAGGGCGCTGCTAAAATCCAACATGGAGGGAATATGAGCATCTCATTCCAAAGTCAGGACAAAGCGAGAAAATCTGTGATCTGATTAAAGGAAACTCAACATCTACCTAAGTGACTCCATTTCGCCCATGCTATATTTTTTAAATATAAAAACTATTTGCCTTAAAGATAAGGCTTCCTTCGGGCCTTATTACATAGATGTGGCAAATTTGCGGTAACATGCTTGAACTGTCAGATAAATCTTTTGCCAACCACAGAGATGCCACCAACTCTCTGAGTAATGCTGAAAGGACCAAACCAGAGAGAGTCAAGGCATGAAGAATATAGCAGGGCCAGAAGGATAACAGGATCACAAATTTTGAGCTGAATGGAACCTCAGAATCCATCTGATCCAAAACCCTCATTTTACAAAGAAGGAAATTGAAAGGATGATATATATATGTATGTATATATGTATATATATATATATATGCATGCATATATATATAGTCACTTCCCTGTGTTCCTTATATAATATAATTATATATTTACACATAATTATTATTTATCCTATATGTAATTACATTACATTTTTATATAATGAATATAATCATACAGAGATGGAAGGAACTTCGCTGAGTATCTGGTCCAACCCCCTTTAAGTTTATAGCAGCCTTGGGAAAAGTGTCTAAAAGCCATCTGGGGGAGCTATTATGATACAGCTGAGAGAATATGGGACTTGGTAGGCAGGGAAAACTCAGTTCAAATCTTGCCTTGGACATTTACTAGGTATGTGTCCTTGGGTAAGCCACTTAACCTCTCTGAGATTCAGTTTCTTCATCTATAAAGTCAATGTTATTCTAGTACCTGTAGCTGGTTTGTTGTGAGAATAAAATATAAGTATGAAAATTGCTTTAGAAATGTTAAAGGACTACAGAAATGTAAGTACTTATTATTCCTATTATTATTATTCCTAATGGATTCCTGTCCCAATTAGTACCACATGTGTTTAGTAGAGATGAAAAAGTGAATGCTATTTGGCAGGCAAAAAAAAAAAAATAAGGAGAGAAAGAGAGAAGGATGGCTTCTTTATACCCCCAATAATTGCAAGAAAGCCCTCAGAAAGATATACATATCTTATGTATACCAAAAGAGTCCCAAGTCCTATTGGCCAATCATCTATTTGGCCGAATGCCACAGTGACTATGTGGCATTCACTTTTTAACTATTACTTTTCTCAGTTTCCATGGAATGACTAACTGGATTTCATTATCCTCTAATCCAGCTGGGATTCTACATCCTGCGAGCTGTACAATATCCTCTCTGTTGGCATTAGTGAAAAATGTCCATTTTTTAGCCTATTCTGGGATAATCCACAGTCCCATATCATTATGAAACAATGTCAACAGTGCCTTTTACAACAATGAAAACAAAGACAAACATTCAGGCATGCTTATTAGTTAGTGATTCAAACAGACTTTGCAGCAATGAGAGTGGAGTACAGATCTCCAGGGATCAATATATTCAAATACAGCATTCCAGTTGCTGACCCAAAAGGACTGTGAAGCTATTGATCCAATGGGCTTTGGCATCAAAAGTCCATAACCTACAACCATGTGCTATAACAGACACTGTAGGAAGAGTCAGAGTAATGAGAAAACAATAGAATGCCTTTTATGCTTTCTTTTAAAAGAAACTTTTTTTAAAAAAAAAAAGGGAAAAAATCTGTTTATGATAAGTTTACCAAATTTTCATAAGGTCACTGATTACCAGTAATAGACATGGGATTACCTCTCAAATGAGACCTTTTGTTGGTTAAAGAGAGAACAGCAGTGAATAGACAGAGTCTTCCTCTGGATGGTCCCAAAATTATTGGCTGCCAGCACCTATTTTTGTTGATATATGTCAGTTTCATAAAGCTAATACACCTATTATGTGCATGCCCTTTTGATTCTGCCAGCAACATTTGATTTAAAACAGTATGATGCAGGCCTTTGTTTTTAGGCCCAACATGTACGGGTTGTTTTTTCTTCTTGTGGTTGTTTTTTTTTTCTTCTGTCAATGCCTACGGCTTCTAAAAAGGAGTAAGGTAACCTATGACTTCATAAAGAAAAACCCAATTACAATTATGGTTTACAAAACTGGGATAAATAACTCTCTAGCTTACTCCTTCTGATCAGCCTGGCCTTCTGATATGAGAATTCATTTAATTACAGTACTCAGGGAACCAAGAGCAGAAAGCCAGTTCCAATAACCTGTACATATTTTTAAATACCAGCACAGAAGTGAAATCACACTTAACATTGGCAAGTATAGTTGCCCTATGCTCCACACATATTCTGTGTGCAAGAATCTGCTAACAATGCTTAGGAATACAATTAAGTTCAAATTATGGTAAAACCTCATTTCAAATTAACTATGTTCATTTACTAAAAGTTGACATTTATTTTTCCACTTTTCAATGCCGTTTTTATTTCTTAAATGCCCCCTCTATAGTACAATTTGTCCTGATGTTTCTTGATGTTTCCCGCTCATGTTCAAGAATCTGCACAAAAGTCATATTATGTTACATTTTCCACCCAAACCAATTTTCCAACAGTATAACCTAACTAAACTGGAGAGATAGGGCATCCCACAATACTCCCGAATGCTGCCTAAACATGACAAAAATATAATTGAAATATTTAACAAAATAAGTAAAAGTACAATAAGACAAAGATAATGTCAGTACATAGTATTCTAAGATATAAAGATCTCTGTGAGCTGCAGGGATCCTTATGTATAGTGGCCTCCATTTCTATATGAGGTTGACACTACTGCCATAACTGTCTCCTTCCAACCCTTCATCTCTACTCCCAATTCCTACTAAGAAATATCCTAGCCCAACTCAGGATCAGAATGACCTGTGTATTGTAAGCAGGTAGGATCCACAACGATTTGGCTGGGACTATGTCTAAACAAAACCCAAAGGGATTATTTCTGTCAACCACATGAATCATTTGTACTCCTGATGGAAAAAAAGGCAGATGCATGTGTATAACAATCAGCCTTTTTGGTTTCAAGAGAGCACGATGATGACAAGTTCTGCCCTCTCAACAAACAAATACCATGCTTACTGCACATAGATAGCAAAGTGAGGACTATCGTGGAGTGAAGGACTTCAGCACAAATCCTTCGATTGGACAACCAAGACTTAAAAGTATTTCAACAATCTAGAAATAAAGGCAATTAACACTAAACTAGCAAGAAGTAGTTAAAATAGGAAGATACTAGATGACAAGGTTTAGCTAGATGGCATAGTGAACAGAGCACAAGGCCTGGGGTCAGGAAGATCAGAGTTCAAATCTGACAACACACTCTTATTAGCTATGTGATTCTGGGTGAGTCACTTAACCCTGTTTGCCTCAATTCATAATCTATAAAAATGATCTGAAAAAAATGGTAAACCGCTTCAGGATCTTTCCTAAGAAAACTCCAAATGGGGTGGTGAAGAATCAGAAATGACTGGAATAAGATGAGACCAAGACAAAACAGTCCCTGCTTTGTAACTATTAAAAATGATAAAGGCTGATATTATGAAGAAAAATAATATTTTATTTAGGCCCATGTTGGTAGAATAAAATCGACCATGAGCCTGTAAAAATTTCAAATTGCCGCCTCAGTCATTACGTTCCCTACCTTCCCTCATCTTGTCTACGTAGCAGAAGAGAGCACGCTCAGGTAGCCAAGAGGAAGTCAAACCTGACTTCCCAATATTTAAAGCAGGGCTTTACCTTGAAGACGTCATCCAAAACAGGAAACCCTTTGGACCATGGAAAATGTATTTTCAAAGTCCCCCACATATCCACAGGAAATTGTCATATATCTACATATCTTGAGACTTAATACCTCTAAAATGGAACCCCAGAAATTCTAAATAACACAGCTTACAAATTGCTTACATTCTTCTGGAACAGATCAGTAGGAAATTAAAGAAATATAAAAGAATTCCAAAAGAGAACAATCATGAACAATTGAGGTGATTGGAAAAGGCCAAGTATAGAAGGTAGTATGTGAACTGAGCCTTGAAGGAGGTCAAGGATACTTAGAGGTCTCTAGGAATGAGAAGAGAGTCCATCACAGGCACAGAGAGCAAATTTATGCAAAAGCAAAAGATGGGAGTCAGCATATCAAGTTTAGGGAAGACCTAGAAAGACAGTTTACCTGAAATACAGAGTTCACAAAGGAAAATAATATGAAATAAATCAGGAGAGATTAAAAGATAATGGAGGACTTCACTTTAAATGCCAGCTAAATCTTAAGAACAATAGGGATGTACTGAATGTTATTGAGTAGGGGAGTGGCATGGTCAGATCTGTGTTGTTAGAAGATTAATATGACAGCTAAATGAAGGCTAGATTGGAGAAGAGAGAGTGAAAGCAGGGAGGTTATTCAGGTTACTGTAAAAGTCTAAATGAGAGTGGTTACGAGACTAAATTAGGGGAATAGCTGAATTGAAGGATAGGATAACTTTAAAAAAATGTGCAAAAAAATTCCTTAAGACTTGTCAACTGGCTATATATGGGAGGGTTCACAGAACTTTAAATTCATCACCCTTTCTATTTGTACCTAGCATTAGGCAGCTACATGGTATAGTAGATAGACCATTTAATCTGTAGTCAAGAAGACCTCAGTCCAAATCCAGCCTGCCACTTATGTCTGTGTGACCTGAAGCAAGTTTATTTGCCTCAGTTTCTTCAACTGTAAAATGAGGATAATAATAGCCCCTACCTCCCAGAGCTGTCCTGAAGATCAAATGAGATAATAGTTGTAAAGTGCTTAGCACCGTGCCTTGCACATAGTATGCACTATAGAAATGCTAGCTATTATTATTCTTCATCATACCTAGATCTGTCTCCTGGGTTATATCAAATCCCTTTCTCTGTAATGGTCCTTCAAAGAAAGGGAGCTATCATGCCCCATTCCTGCTTTCTCTTCTCCAAGCTAACCCTCCAGAATTCCTTCCATGGACCCAAATTTGGCAAAATCTCCAGACTCTTCAGAATTCTCACTGCATTCCTCTACACAGTCTCCAGATAATTAATGGCCTTTCTGAACTGTGGTACACAGTACTGGACACAATACTCTATATGTGGTCTGAATCAGATCTTTCTTCTGAATGGTACTTTTCTACACTGCCAGATCGAGGCTCAACTCACATGTTACCTTCTGCAGATAGCTGTGCCCCATGCTAAGATCATTCTTCTTTCACAAATTACCTTATATTTATTCTGTTAGAAAAATATTGTCTCTTCCTTGGTGGAAAAGAATCTTACAGAGTGTGACATCTTGGTTAGGATGCTGGATCATCTTTCAAATTCTGCCTCTGATGCTAACTCACTTGCAATCTCTGGACCTGTTTGTATTTCTGTTGAATGAAGATAATATCTGAGCCATCTACCACACAGGATTTTTGAAAGAATGCAGTTAGATAATGATTACAAAGTACTCCACAGACTCAAATGCATTAGATAAATTTCAGTTGTTACTCCTGAGGACAGACATCATTTCTTTTTTGTCTTTGAACCCCCAGAACCTAGCGCAATGCCCAATATGTAGTAGGTACTTAATAAATCCTATTTAATTGAAATGACCAATGGGTAGAAACAGGAGTATATTGGTATTGTTAAATAATTGGTTCTCAGAAAAAAACGACATAAACTGATACAGATTGAAATAAACAGAATCGGGAAAATGTACACAGTAACAACAATATTGAAAACAATCAAATGTGATAGTCTCTGCTACTAACAGCAACACAATGATAGATGACAATCCTAAGAGATTTATGAAAAAGAATGCTATCCATTTCCAGAGAAAGAACTGTTGGAGGGGACAGTTGAGTGACTCAGTGGATTGAGAGCCAAGCCTAAAGATGGGAGGTCCTGGGTTCAAATCTAGCCTCAGACACTTCCTAGCTGCGTGACCCTGGGCAAGTCCCTTAACCCCCAATGCCTGGCCCTTACCACTCTTCTGTCTTGGAACCAATACATAGTATTTATTCTAAGTGAAAGGTAAGGATAAGGAAGGAAGGAAGGAAGGAAGGAAGGAAGGAAGGAAGGAAGG
>NC_058136.1:49658106-49733886 GCF_016433145.1 Gracilinanus agilis
CATCATTAGCCCAGCAGCTTCTCAGCTTTATCCTCGCGCTCAGCAACTGTCTGTAGTCTTTTGGCTCCTGAGGTCTGAGGTCTGGTTTTTTCCAAGGTCAAGCCCCCTGGTGGACCCCCTTGCTTGATCCTCTGCTGGAGGTTTCTTTACAAGTCTCAGGGCGCTGCTTCCACAGTCGTATACCGATCTGCACTGGTTCCCCACTCAGGGTTTCACAGCCTTAGCTGGCGGCTGTGTCTGCCTCCACCCACGTCTCCACTGGTGCCTACACTCTGCGTCTGCCCTCAAAGTCCGTGCGCTTTCCTCAGCTTTTTGGGGTCCTAAATCTTGCTGCTCTCAGGAACAGGCCCTGGAGCTGCCAATGACTCAATGGGTGCCCAAAACTTGCTCTATTTCTTTATAGCTGGCTTTGGAGCTATAGGTGGTGTGTGTGGAGGGGGCTGGGGTGGGGGGTTGCTCAGCCCGCGATTTAGTGAGAGCTGTTTCACCCCTTTATAGCATGGAAATGTCCCGATTCTACGTACCTTCCACGCTGCACCCTGTTGTGGGGTCCCTCCATTCGTCTGGACTTGTTTTTATGTCCCCTTGAGGAGTCTTGTATGTTTCGGTCAGGAGAGGTTAAGAGCTGCTTTTTACTCTGCCGCCATCTTAACCCAGACCTCTCAGGGTAGAAAAATCAAGAGTGTTTTTTTTTTGACTATTTAATAGTTCTTTGTTTATTTCTCAGTCAACAGAATATTGATAAAAATCTTAAATAAAACACTAGCAAAGAGACTACAGCAATATATCACAAAGATTGCTCACTATGACTAGGTGGGACTCATACCAAGAATGAAAGTCTAGTTTAGTACTAGGAAAATGATCAGAATAATTGACCAAATCAATAACCAAACTAACAAAAATCACATGATTATCTCAATAGATGCAGGAAAAGCTTTGGACAAAATACAACACCCTTTCCTATAAAAAAAACACTAGAAAGCATAGGAATAAAAGTGTCTTTTCTTGAAATAATAAATAGTATCTATCTAAAACCATCAGCAAGTATGATCTGCAAGAGGGATAAGTTAGAAGCCTTCCCAATAAAATTAGCTGTGAAGCAAGGATACCCATCATCATCTCTGTTATTTAATATTGTACTAGACTTGCTAGCTTTAGCAATAAGAGAAGAAAAAGAAATTGAAGGCATTAAAGAAGGCAATGAGGAAACTGAACTATCAGTCTTTACAGATAACATAATGGTTTACTTAGAGAATCAACCAAAAACTAGTTGAAATAATTAATAGCTAGCAAAGTTGCTGGATAAAAAAGAAAACCACATAAATCATCAGTATTTCTATATATTTCAAAGTCAAGCAGCAAGAATTAGAAATAGAAATTCCATTTTAAATCACTCTAGACAATCTAAAATACTTGGGAATTTGGGGGAATATTTGTCAAGACAAACACTGGAATTATTTGAACACAATTACCAAACACTTTTTATATAAATAAAGTTAGATCTAAACATTTGGAAAAACATTAATTGCTCATGGGTAAGCAGAGTTAATATAATAAAAACGGCAATTCTACCAAAATTAATTTACTTATTCATTGTCATAGCAATCAAATTACCATAAAACAATTTCATAGAACTAGAAAAGTAGTAATAAAATTAATCTGGAAGAATAAAAAGTCAAGAATATCAAAGGAACTAATGAAAAAAATGTGAAGTATCATGACCTAGTGGTACCACATCTTAAATTGTACTATAAAGTAGTAGTCATCAAAACAATCTGGTACTGACTAAGAAAGAGAAGGATGGATCAACAGAATAGAGTAGGGGTAAATGACCTCAGCAATCTAGTGTTTGATTAACCCAAAGATCCCAGCTTTTGGGATAAGCACTCACTATTTAACAAAAACGGCTGGGAAAATTGGAAAACACTATGACAAAAAGTAGGTATAGAGCAATATCTCACATCTTATACCAAGATAAGGGCAAAATGGGTATGTGATTTAGACATAAAGGGTGATATAAGTAAATTAGGTGAACATAGAAGAGTCTACCTGTCAGATCTGGAGAAGGGAAGACTTAATGACTAAACAAGAGAGAACATTATAAGATGTAAAAATGAATAATTTTGATTACATTAAATTCAAAAGTTCTTGTACAAACAAAGCCAATACAAACAGGATTAAACAACAAACAATAAAAGTCTCATTTCTCAAATATATCAAAAACTAAATCAAATTGATAAGAATACAAGTCATTTACCAATTGGCAAATAGTCAAAGGATATAAATAAGAAGTTTTCAGTTGAAGAAATCAAAGCTTTCTATTATCATATGAGAAAATTTTTTAAATCCCTTAATCAGAGAAAAGCAAATAAAAACAACTTTGAGACTATCAGGCTGGCCAATATGACAGTAAAGGAAAATGATAGATTTTGGAGGGAATATGGCAAAATTAGGAAACAAATGCATTGCTAGTGGAGTTGTGAACTGATCCAACCATTCTGGAGGGCAATTTGGAATTATGTCCAAAGGGCTATAAAACAATGCATACCCTTTGATACAGTAATACCACTACTAAGTCTGTATCCCAAAAAGATAAAAAAAATGGAAAGAGATCTACTTGTACAAAAGTATTTATATTTGTTCTTTTTGTGTTGGCAAAGAATTGAAAATTTAAGGGGTGTTTATCAAGGGGGAGAATGGCTGAACAAATTATGGTATATGATAGTAATGAAATACTATTATGCTATAAAGAATAATGAACAGGATGTTTTCAGAAGGAGCTGGAAAGACCTACATGAACTGATGCAGAGTGAAATGAGAAGAACTAGGAGAATATTGTACACAGTAACAGCAATATTGTTGAATGATCAACTGTATTAGACTTAGCTACTCTCAGCAATACAACGATCCAGGACAATTCTTAGGGATTTATGACAAAGAATGCCATCTACCCCCAGAAAAAGAACTGTTGGAGTAGGAATGCAGATGAAAGCATATGATTTTTCATTCGTTTATTTGCATGTATGTTTTGGGGTTTGGTTTTATAAGATTAGTCTCTTACAAAAATGAGCAATATGGAAATATGTTTTGGGTGATAAAACATGTATAACCCAGACTGAATTGCTTGCCACTCTGGAAGGGGGCAGGAAAGGAGAGAGAGAAAATTTGGATCATATAACTTCAGAAAACGCATGTGGAAATTTCTTATTACATGTAATTGGTAAAAAGTAAAATAATTTTTAAAAAAAGAAACTCTAGAACTTAATGTACTATCACTCAGAATGAGTTCTCTTTCCCAGGGACAGTTTTATTTTAAAGAAGAGGGATGGGAAGAGTCAATTGGCCAATGCCTTCAATGACTGTTTAATGGTGAGCTCTGGCAGCAAGGTGGCAAATTCCTGGGGGAGATGTTAAGAGGGAGGACAATATTGAAGTTTATTAAATCAAGTTTCGAATTTTTCTTATAAGCACTTCTCTACTTCCACTCTGGCTAACAAGAATACACATCCATTTATGCAAAGTTCATGAGGGCTGAATACACTTCTGAGAGCTGCAAGAAGTTCAAGGGTCACCAAGGAGAACATGCCATTTCCAAATGCCTTTATCTAGGACTGTCTATGAGGATTACAAGAAGAATATAAATACTTCAATGTATTTTCAGCCAACTACTTGGAAAAAACTAGGTATGGTTAGCCTAGAACAAAGATTTTCAACTTTTTTTCAAAGACTAAAGAATTCCCATTTTGGGGGAAGGTAGACTAAGCTTGTTTAAGGAAAAACTTCCTAATCATTAGAGCTGGTCTCCAGGGGAGTGTGTTGCCTCAGGGCAAGGCAGGTTCCTCTTCACAGGAGGACTGGAAGCATAGATGCCATTCTCACTCAAGCCTAGGTTCAGGTGGTGTGATTTAGGAGGTCCCATGTAATTCTGAGAGCTTGGGAGACTGTGATTCAAATAGTCTATAACAAAATTTCCTTGTAGATGGTATCCATATTTGCCTACATTGTAACAACTTCCCACAAGTAAGGAATAAAGTAGAATCTTATCATTTAAAAAAAACATATTTTGGAATAGGAGTTTTTCTGGACATTGCTAAATTCCCTGAGGTCTAAGAGTCCCAATATTTTTTTTCTTAATTATTTCCCACACCTAAGACAGTGCCTATAGTAAACTAGAGCTGTATAAATTCTTTTTTGATTGATTACTCTGATATGTAAAACAGTGGTACAGTAGGAAAAGGGGTCAGCTAGGTGACAAGTGAATAGAACACCTGCCTAGAATCCAGAAGATATCTTTCTAAGTTAAAATCCTGCCTCAGGCGGGCAGCTGGGTAGCTGGGGTGGGGGTGGGGGGCGCAGCTGGGTAGCTCAGTGGATTGAGAGTCAGGCCTAGAGACAGGAGGTCCTAGGTTCAAATCTGATCTCAGACACTTCCCAGCTGTGTGACCTTGGGCAAGTCACTTGACCCCCATTGCCTACCCTTACCACTCTTCCACCTAGGAGCCAATACACAGAAGTTAAGGGTTTAAAAAAACAAACAAATAAAAAAATAAAATCCTGCCTCAGTTACTTATTGGCTAGGTAGTCAATTTACCCTTTTTGGGTTAGTTTCCTCATCTGGAAAATGAGCTGGAGAAGAAAATGGCAAAGCACTCCAGTATCTTTGCTAAGAAAATCACAAATGGGGTCATAGTTATGACATGGGCATTGTACAGAGATGGCATGGACACTGTACCCCTTAACTCAGGCAAACTGTAAACAGGGCAATTCCCTTCCCCCTTTCTGTCCTTGTGACTCCACCCAAGAACATCTGATAGCTACTATAAGACTATTATCCTTGGATCTGTCTTTTAGGTTGAGATAGACAAAGAGGAGATACATCTCCACCACACTTTGATAGCCTAAGCCCTGAGGGTCTCAGGCAGACCCCTCTCCCCAAGGAATACCCTAGTGCCTAGGACTCCAGAGTCATGTCCACACCATGATATAACCTCACATATAAAGAATATAAAAACCCCTGAACCGAAGCATTCGGGGAGTAACTCCTATAGTCGTTCCATTCATCCTGCCGCCCTGTGTCTTGGAGAGCAAACCCCCAGGGTTGTTCCACTCATGCTGTTTTGCTGGCCAATAATTCTATGTAATTAATAAATTTCTCTTTTTTACTGTTAAGCTAAATTTTGGAGTCCTCTCATTCTTGAGAAAGGTTTCCTTCTCGAACCCAGGGGTTCTCCTTCCCCATAACAGTTAGAGACAACTTAAAAATTACTGAACAACAACATAGGAGAAAAGAACCGTGGTTTTAGAATGTATGATCTTGAGAAAGTCACTTTGCTCTCTGGGCCTGTTTCTTTTTAGGAACCAAATGTCACCTTAGTTTTTAGAAGCCCTAAGTTTGCCCATTTCCCTTGGGAACTTACCTTAAGGGAAGTCACAAAGTGACTTTGTCTTAGACTGAATAAGGGATCTCCCAGCGCCCATTAAGTGTCTTAAATAGGAGTAATAGAAATGCTCAAATGCTCAATCACCCTTTTTAGTCTTAGAACTAAAGTCTAAGTTTAGTTTGCAGGCCATAGTTTGCCACACCCCCCTCCCCCATTGTATCAGAGATCCATTCCCAAGAAGAAGCAGGAACCATCCTTTTAGTATCCGTGGTAGTAGACCACTCCCTGATACCCCAGTCTTTTCCCCAAGACTGCTTACAACCTGTCTGTATATGTTTGGTGTCCTGAGTTCCCCAAAAGGTATACAAGTTCCATATGTTTTATTGTTCTTCAGAGAATCATCTTGAGTGTTGATTCTCACAGAGATACTGTTCCCAGAGTCCCAGAGCTTTGTGTGGCTTTTTGTGGTTTTTAGCCACTTGACTCTGTGTGGCAGCCGAATATTGAACACTATTTCTCTCCTGATTAAAGACTTGCTTTTGCTGACCACTTTAGTAGTTCTGTGTTTTTCCAAGTTGACACAGGGCAGTAAATTAAAGGATCTTCTAGATCAAACTCTAGGATTCTACGATTCATAGTGTGGATGAGAATCTGGTCATTTTTAGAAGAAACAAAATCACTAAACACTGCTATACTTTATTGCTTTTGATAATCATGAAAATTCTGGTCTCCATCTTTAGGGATCTAGTGTTCTTACATGGGAAAGAGGGGAGCTAGAGTGATAGAAGCCTAGAAAGACAGATCTGAAAAAGGAAATGTTTGAGAATCAGTGACCCCCAAAGAGTAAATGATCCCTGTTGAGTAAGCCACTTGTCAATGTCCTGTCCCATTAGGGCTCAAATACCTAACAAGTCTTCCTGAAAGGCAGCTCTCAAAGTTACAGTCAGAAATATCAAAGAAACCTTTTCTCTTGTGCCATTTTCTTTTGCTCTTACTTATTTTGTTTTTGGAAGAAGAAAGCACTAGAGTCTTTCACGTGGGAAAAATGCAAGGCTGAAGGAGATGATTGAATTCTCAAGAGACAGTCATGTGTCTCTTTCTCAGGCTTTTTATTGACATGAAGAGGTTGCTAATGTACAAAGAAGACAAGATGGGGCTGGCGAGCTGATGAGGACTTGCGGGAGGAGAGCATTATGACATTCCAAATACCTCCAGTGATGTACCTTTACTTGTTCTCAAGTGTACTTGCATTCAGATGTCAGTGAGACAGACAGGGTATTGTTGTTCCTATGGCAGCAAGAAAAGCCAAAAGATGGTTCAGAATGGAATAGCTCTTTGACTTTCTTTTTTCTTCTTTACTTTGGCTCTAAATTTATGAATACCGTATACAAATGAATACCTTAAATTAAATGAGGGGAAAAATACATGACTCCTAAGAGACAACCCTCCGCCATAACTTAAACAATGGCTATAACAGTACAAATGAAAAGATCACTTAAAAAACAAAGGCAAAAAAGTAATAAGTAGAACAGACATTGGTAAGAAATTGCCTTCTCTAGAATGACTAGTAATCTCTTGATTGTGTAATCTAATGACCTTGTCTTAGTCTTTATATTTCTTGACCTATCTGTACCCTTTGGCAGTATTAATTCCCCTATCTTCTAAGATACTCCCTCCCTCCTGGTTCTCCTCCTACTTTTCTGGCAGTCTCTTTTGCTGGCTCTTCATCTGGGTCCCACTCCCTAATTGTGGGTATTCCCTCAAGTCTCTGTCTTGGTCACTCTTCTCTTTTCTGTATTCTCTCACTGGTGATCTCATTAGCTCCCTTGGTTTCAATGATCATCACTATGCATATGATTCTCAGATTTTTATACTAGGCCTTAGTCTTTTCTGTTGAGCTGTAGTCTAGATCAATGATGGGCAAACTATGGCTGGCAGACCAATGTGGTCCTCTGAAATGTTCTATCCTGCAGGTGACATTATTCCTCATCTGATGAATACAATGAGTAGGATACAATACAATGAAACTTCTGAAAGAGTTACCTTAGAAACAGACTGACAGATGAGCATTTCCTTTCCTTTGGCCCCCTCTTTAAAAAGTTTGTCCATCATTGGTCTAGATTAATGAAAGAGGAAATAGAATACTTAAACAATTCCATCGCAGAAAAAGAAATTGAGCAAGTCATCAAGGAACTAATGAAAAAATGTGAAGGATGCGAAGATAGTGTACAATAAATCCAAAGATCCAAACTTTTGGGACAAAAACCCACTATTTGATGAAAAAAAAAGCTGGGAAAATTGGAAAACAGTGTATGGGAGAGTAGATTTAGATCAACATCTCATACCCTCCACCAAGATAAATTCAGAATGGGTAAGTGACTTAAATATAAAGAAGGAAACTATAAGTAAATTAGGTGAACATAGAAGAGTATGCCTGTCAGATCTATAGGAAAGGAAAGAAATTAAGACCAAGCAAGAGAGAGAGAATATTACAAAATATAAAATGAATAATTTTGATTACAATAAATTACAAAGGTTTCTGTACATATAAAACCAATACAACCAAAATTAGAAGGGAAGCAACAAATTGGGAAAAAAGTCTTTATAACAAAAACCTCTGACAAAGGTCTAATTTCTCAAATTTATAAGGAGTTAAATCAATTGTACAAAAAAATCAAGCCATTCTCCAATGAACAAATGGTCAAGGGAGATGAATAGGCAATTCTCAGATAAAGAAATCAAAACTATCAATAAACAAATGAAAAAGTGTTCTAAATCTCTTATAAATAGAGAAATGCAAATCAAAACAACTCTGAGGTATCATCTCACAGTTAGCAGGTTGGCTAATATGACAGCAAAGTAAAGTAATAAATGTTGGAGGGAATGTGGCAAAATTGGGACACTAATGCATTGCTGGTGGAGTTGTGAATTGATCCGAGCATTGTGGAAGGAAATTTGGAATTATGCCCAAAGGGCTTTAAAAGACTGCCTGTCCTCTGATCCAGCCACACCATTGCTGGGTTTGTACCCCAAATAATAGGGAAAAATACATGTATAAAAATATTTATAGCTACATTCTTTGTGGTGGCAAAAAATTGGAAAATTGAGGAGATCCCCTTCGATTGGGGAATGGCTAAACAAATTGTGGTATCTGTTGGTGATGGAATACTATTGTGCTCAAAGGAATAAAGAACTGGAGGAATTCCATGTGAACTGAAATGACCTCCAGGAATTGATGAAGAGTGAAAGGAGCAGAACCAAGAGAACATTGTACACAGAGACCGATACCTTGTTGCACAATTGAACTAATGGACTTTTCTACTAGTAGCAGTGCAATGATCTAGGACAATTCTGAGGGAATTTGGAGAAAGAACACTATCCACCTCCAGAAAAAGAACTGTGGGAGTAGAAACCCACAAGAAAAACATATAATCGATGACATGGTTCTATGGCGATATGATTGAGGATGTAGACTCTAATCACTCTATTGCAAATATTAGCAATATGGATATAAGTCTTGATCAATGATACATGCAAAACCCAATGAAATTGCTCATTGGCTATGGGAGGGGGGAGGGAGAAGGGGAGAGAAAGAACATGAGTCATGTAACCATGGAAAAATATTCTAAACTAATTAATTTAATGAATAAATTAAAAAATAAAAATAAAAATAAGTTCCAGTTGACATATATTCATAAGACTAAATCTGAAAATGACCTTAGAGTCCATCTAGTCCAGTCCTCTCATTTTACAGAAGAAGAAAGAGAAGGGATTTGCCTAAAGTCACAACCAACAACTGCCACCTTTCCAATAAGAATGTGGCATAATTAATCAAGGAGTCATCTTTCAGATTAGCTTGCCCATCTTTCTGCCACTAGGCTTGGATCATATTTTGGGCAGCTAGGTAACAGTCCACTTTTCCAAGGTGGTCAGGGAAATTGGCTGAATTAAACCATCTGAGGATTCAGTTATGGCTCATCCCTGCTTCTTACTGTTAGGATTTTCAGAAGGGGGGAGGGAGGTAAGAACTGTCATACACGGGCAGTTACTCTCCATTGTTAAACTGGCTATGTACAGCCACAATTACTAGAGTTATTCAGGCCAGAAATGTGCTTTTGCCTGAATTACCAAGGTAATTACAGCTACCCCTAGAGCAGCAGCTGATTGAAAAGTCAGGAGCCTGATTGCAGCATTACTCAGTGTTGATCTGTTTTGATTTTCCCTAACAACAGGGCTTCCAGTTTTTTGGAAAAAAACCTGAAAACTTAAGAATTCCAAAACTCCTGAGCCATTTGGCCTAAAAAAGCTACATTTGCAGATTAGGAAGAAACATTGAGTTATAGGAAAGAGTAAAGCCTGAAAACTGTCAGGATACAAGCAGCACAGATAGATTGTTTCAAGCAGTAGATACAGGAGAAAGCCTGCTACAATATCTGGTTGCTGTGTGTGTGCATGGTGGGGAGGAATGAATCTAAAGAGGGAACACGGGGGAAAGGTTTGTATTATTAATGGTTTAAATGCATCATGGTCGCTGTTTAAATACAATCTTGATGAATTGTTCCTAAAAATGGTATTGATCTGGGTGATCAATCTTGGAGCTTTTGTCAAAAAGAATTTTTTTCACCAAAACTACAATATCGATTACCTGCATCAGTGCAAGGATTGAGGAAGAGAGAGAAGTGTTTGAATAGAATTGCTGGTGCTGATGACAGAGCGGGTACTGGTGCAGCCTGCCTATGCCCGCTGCCCTCTCCACCAAAAGAGTTCATGGGAAAGTAAGTGGCATTTAAAGAGCCTCTATAAACTGAACCTCAGTTCTTCCAAACTGATGCAAGACACCAAGATGTCTGTGGCTGGCCTGCAGAAGCTCCGTAGCCAGCCTCAGAAGAAAGAGACTGTGATGGAGAAGGAGAAGACTCTTGCCAAGTTCCACGCCTCTGGAGATTACAAAATGCAGTCTAACCACACAATGCTAGGGAATGCAGGATAGATACCTACACTCTAGACACCATACTCAGTTATTAGAAAGATAGATTCAACATGGAAAGGAAAGCATAGGTGTGCCCATCAATGCCAGGAGTGCCAGGCAGATGGAACATCTTACTTTTTTTACCACCAAGAAATGGGCTGACAATTATATAAGGCAACAAACTGGCAAGTAGAGGCCAAGTTGTACCTTACCTCACTAAGGAAATGCTGCTGCATCAACTGGATTCCCAATAGTTTCTTTATAGGGACACTCTTAGTCTCTTGAAGGATAAGTTAAATGAATTTTCTGCTTTGTAGCTGTATTATCAATACTAGAGAATTCTTGAGCAGAATCATAACTAGGTGGGGGTACATGGGACAAGTGCCTAGTGAAGATACTGGGGGAAGAAGAAAGGTACATTACCTTCCCATGACCACTCAGAGAGTATATAGAGGGCCAGCTCTATATGGTAAGGGTTCTGAGTGACGTTTTACGGCATCAGATTGTTAAGACAAGAAAAAGAAACTGAGAACAGCCAAACTAGTGGTTAGCCCATGCTAATCCAAACGCTATGGGATTTGGACTTTATTTTATACTGGTTTCAAACAAAGAACACAAAGAGAGAGTCACAGCTGTGAAAGGGTTACAAATCATACACAATCCATTAAAGTCTAAAAAATAGAGATATGGGTGCAAGGACAAGGGCCAAATTCCAACCACCAATTAGTAGGGGTTAATTCTGGGAGCAGAAATAAATTTCATGGAGATGTTTACTAATTGCGTTCTGCCTTGATTTACAGATCTGCACCTGGTCAGATAGTCTGGACTAAATTGTCTGGCTCCAGGCTTATCTAAGTAATATATTTTTTAGGGTTCACGCTTCTTAATTATCAAGGAGAGAAATTGTCAAGGAGAGGAATTGTTAACTCAGTAGCTGCTGGTCTGATTAAGGACTCAAAGCTCTCCAATAAGAATATTGAGAAAATGTGGGGATCTAAAAATGAATCAAAAGAGGAGTCTCAGATTTTTACCTTAGATGGCCCATTCTATCTGCATCTGACATGCAGAGCAGAAAAAACCATACACACAGTTTTACTTGCCGATGATTTTGTAATGGGATCCAGATAAAATATCTATTACAGACTCTGTTTCTCTAAATGACTCCTAATAGCCTCTTGGAGGGGTCAAGTTGTTTTTGGATTAACCTACCTGCTGGTACCAGAGCTTTTCAGGGCTCAGGTGACCAGGACCAAACACAAAGACTGCCTCAGCCTAGATTGGTCACATAGGGAATCTGGATAACAGGCCCTAAATTTGACCCTGTTTCTCCAATGGCTCTCTACATCCAATGGCTCTCAACAAGAGTACCAATGTCTCTGCACTCCTGGTCTGACCCAAACTCCCAAAGAAGAAGAGACTGGGAGAAGGCAAGCTAATAGGGTAGTGGGCCAGGGGATGTCAGGGTAGGACATTAGGGGAACTAGCCACTCTTTTCACGTGTGTGACCACTACACTACCACTGCCCCCTCTACTAGCTGCATTCTGCCTTTTCTTAACTAAGAAGTTTATTTTGATAATAAGACTTTCGGAGGAAGGAGAAGAAGGTTGAACTTCAGTACAGCTATGTATCTGGGAAAGCAACAGTGGTCCCAAGAGCTTCTATTCACAGTGGCTCTTTGGGGTCAAAACAAAGCAAATGAGAACCTTAATACAAAGAAGCTACATCTTAGTACTAGTGGGGATATTTTAAAGCATCTTTCAGGAAATGGAAGAACAAAGTCAAAAATACTGACTTTAGAGGTTGAACAGGAAGATAACTAGCTGTACAGGATCCTTCTGCTCTAGTGACCCGAAGCAGATCATTTCAAATGTCAGAGCCCCAGTTACCTCATCTTCACAATGTGAGAGGGGGTTGGCCTAGATTGCTCCTAAAGTCTCTTCTGGTTCTCAATCTGCCATGACTCGGTGACCTCCAAGGTTTCTTTGAGCTTTAATTTCTATGATCCTGTCCATAGAAGCATTCAATTAAGATAAAATAATTTCCATTTTCAGAAAGTAGTAAAATGTATTAAGAAATATTTAAAAGTCTTAAATGTCTTGACCTCGTTTTCTAGAAAAGAAATGCAGTAATGAACCTACATAAAAAAACGTTCAAAATACTTGGCCATTCTTTAAAAGATCACAAAAAGGTGCCATTTCTACAGGAATTCAAGCGCTGAAGAATTAAAATATTACTCTGAATTCAGTTTTATACTAAACTCTGAAATCTAAATCTTAAAACTTCTCTCCATTTCCTGAAAAGTAGGTGCTTTCGAGTTGTCATTTAACAAACCAGGGCAATGGCCAGAGTGCTGGACCTAGAGTCAGGAAATGCTGGGTTCAAATGGGCCCTTGGAGACTTCCGAGCTATGTCTCAGAGATCATTTAGGCAGAAAAATGGAATAGGTTAGGAGATTACAGGATATTCAATTTAGAACTGGAAGGGAACTTTGAAATTCTCTAGCCTAGGGCTTCTTAATGTTTTGTGGGATCTTGTAACTCTTTAGTAGTCTGGTAAAGCCTATGGACCTCTTCTCAGAATAATATTTTGTTTTCTTTCCAAGTTCACAGCTTTCCACCCCTCCAAAATCTTCATGAATATGAGGTTAAGAACCCTTGATCTAGTCCAACCTCCACTTTTTATAGATGAGAAAACCGATCCCCAGAGAGGAAGGATCACTTGCCCAAGTTCACACAGGTAATCAGCTGGGTCGGAACTATCTAGGGGCCAAGTTTGGTACCCATGTATCTGTTAATGAAGATTTCAACTTGGACAATTTACACATCTCAGTCACAAAGATGGTTTCCCCCCAGAAAACCTGTTGGCTAAACATGCTCTGCAAATTCATCTATCACAAGTAGGCAATGATTGTCTCTTTATTGGCTCCAACTTTATAATGAATAAGCCAGTTTCTCCACTCCAGGGACCAGGGATGGAACAAATTCAAAGCTCATAAAGGAAATCTATGCTCGAATTTTTGTGGGAATAGAAGAAGTGAGCCTACTCACTCCCAGACACAGCAACAGCTAATGGAGAGCTGCTCTTTTCATTACTGATGGTTTCAGAGCATTTCCTGAAGCACCTGAAAGACCCAGGATGAGAGAACTAGTCTCTCTCAGCATATGACCCACAATGAAGATCACTTGAGGAAAAAACAAAGGATATGAGCAATGATACAAAAAGGCCCCCTGATATAGCAAGCATGCCAAGATGTGGATGACGGCTGTCGTTTAACAACATGTGGTTGCCACCACAATATAGTACATGCTTCAGGCATGCTGGGAGATGTCCTCAACATGAGCTGGAGAAATTTCTGGGATGTATGAAAATAGATCATACTGCCACTTTTCCCTCCTGGGACTCCTTTCAGGGTTCTGAAACCCCTGCTTCCGATGATAAATCTTACAAATAAGCAATAAAAAATAAGGACACCAAATTCATCCTATACAAGAACCAGATGTGGGACTCTTTTTTTTTCTTTTGAAGTTGACTAATGTTAAAATCTTCCTTGAATGTTCCTGGGGTTAAACACAAAACACAATTGAAGGCTTTCAGGGAATTGGAATGCTATCTATCACACATTTATGCACCAAACTGAAATGTGGCTGACTAGGATGAGTTAAGCCAAGTCTTCAGCCATTCCAAGGTTCTGAGGAATGGCCCTGATTTCTGTTTTAGCCTCTCAATTTTTAAGGCTATTCTCTTCCACATAAGTTTTACACCTGATTTTTTCATGTCCTTATATATTATTTGAGCTCTAAAAATAATATTCTCCTTTGAACTAAAAGATATTGGGCCTGAATCATGATGTTTAAATTTCTCTCGTGTTTTGGAAATATTTATAATGTATATATTCGGGGCAGCTGGGTAGCTCAGTGGATTGAGAGCCAGGCCTGGAGATGGGAGGTCCTAGGTTCAAATCTGGCCTCAGACACTTCCCAGCTGTGTGACCCTGGGCAAGTCACTTGACCCCCATTGCCTACCCTTACCACTCTTCCACCAAGGAACTAATACACAGAAGTTAAGGGTTTAAAAATATATTTAAAAAAATAATGTATATATTCCACTGGATCAGCTTTTACTAATGTGTCAGGGTTCCCAAAAGTAGAAATCAACCTCACCAAGTGCAAGATGGAGTCAACATGACTAGACAACAATTCACATGAAAAAAATGATCTGGGGGTTTTGGTGGACAGTAAGACTGGTGTCAGTCAGCAGTGTCACAGGAGAGCCAAAAAAGGCTAATAGGGTTCACAATGGGATTCTAGGCTATAGTACATTTTCCCAGCTGTGTGACTCTAACAAGTTACCTAACCTTTCTGTGCGCAAGGTTCTTCATTTTTATCATGGAGACAGTAACATTCATATTTCTTCTCTTAAAAGTTTGTGGTGAGGAAAATATTTTGTAAACCTTGAAGTAATGTAGAAATAGGACCTCTCGTTATCAATAACCATAATACACAATAGTGGTTCATAAAAGTTGAATCAAAATGCGGTTCAGTGTTTTGAACTGGATGTCCCACTTGCATCTCTAACCTGACATAACCAAAATTCATCACGCTATCTTTCCTCCCAAACCTCCCTTCTTCCATGTTACCCTATTGCTGTTGGGCACCGCCATCCCTCGAGTCACATGGGTTTGTGACATATATGTCAATCTCGAATCCTCTCTTTCCTTTATCTCACTGATCCAATCCCTTACTAAACCTCTTTATTTCTCTCTCCACTCACATGACCACCAGCCTACTTGAGGTTTTCATTACCTCTTGCTTGGATTATTGTAATAACCTTCTAATTGGTCTCCTTACTCCAAACTGTCCTCCACACAGCTGCCAAAAAGGTTTTCCTGAGGCAAAGGGCAAACCATGTAACTTTCCTGTTCAATAAATTCCAGTGGTTCCCACATTCATGAAAGTTCTTGACAATTTGGCCCCAACCTGCCTCTCCAGTCTTATGGCATCCCACTTCTCTTCATGTACTCTTTGCTGAAGTCAATCTAGGCTTTCCATTGTTCTTCATGCCTGGCACTCCATCCTGTTCTTATTGCATTTGAACTGGTCATCTCCTGCTCCTGGAATGTATTCATCCTTTGGAATTTCTAGTTTACTCAGGATTCAAAATGAAGCCCCTGCAGATGTTCACAGCTGCTGGCACCTCCTCCCTCCAATTTATCTTGCATCTATTTTGCATACGCCGGGAAAGGATCAGTGGATTAGTTAAGGGACCCAGAGGCTGTCTAGTCTAAAGTTCTTTTCTGTAGGGAGGCCCTGGAGGGTTAACCAACTTCCCCTGAGGTCACAAAGGTTACAAAAGCCCAGGTTCTCTGACTCCAGAGCCAAAAGTTTATCCAATATGGCATGCCACCTATGTATGTACACGTACATGTATGTTGCCTCCTCCAATGGAATGTAAGATCCTTGAGGGTGTGAACTTGAAATCTGAAAACCCCAAGTTTGCCCCTGTTCCCCAGAGAATTTGCCTGGAGGAAGGTCTCAGACTCACCCTATCAACTGAATGGTAGACCTTTACAGCATTTGATTTGACCAGTTTAGGTGGGGTTAGTTTCTCCCAGTATCAAAGTCCTTTTCCCAGGTAGCCAGGATGTTTCCCATTAGGATCTAGTGTAAGTAGTTCACTCCCTAACACCCTAGCCTCAGGCTATGGTTCTTCTCCCAAGCCTGGGTATCCTCTTAGTGTAGTTTGGACACTCCCATTTCCTTGTAGCCATGGTAATATCAATCAATCATATTTCCATTCCCCAAAAGGTATATAAGTTCCCCAAATTCTTTTATTCCCAGGAGACATCATCTAGCACAGTGATTTCTCCCAGGATTTGTCTCCAAAGTCCCAGGGTGTAGGCACTGTAAAGTTTTTTTTTTGGCGCTGGGCTCTGGCTGCATATTTGGACCTATCCCTTTCCTGATTAAAGATTTGGTTTTTCTCACTACTTTAGTAGTTCTGTGTTTTTTCCAAGTTAACAAGGGTAAGGATTGGTTCACTTTTGTCTTTGTATCCCCCAAACCTGGCACAAATTCGGAACTAAAACAAATGTTCACTGATTGATACAACGTAATGGATGACATACACACGATATGAGGCAACATGACACAGCTCATATCTGCCCTGAAATTCTAAGACTTGGACGCGGACTCGAGAGACCCCAAACTTGTGGCCTAGTGAGATCTGATGAAGCCCAAGTTTTAGGAATAGCTTGTAAGTCGGAGACCCCCAAAGCTAGTGTTTGTTCCCAGTTCCTGTGAGAATCCACCCTGAAGGGAATTTCAGGCTAGCAGTTGCAGACTGAATAATGGACCCCTGGGTAAATGCTAAATGCCCTTTTGTCTTGGATAGTCTTCCCCATGGTATCAGAGACCCTTTCCCAGAAGACACACCTGGGCTGGGGCCATCCTTCAGTATCCATTGAAAGCAGCCCCTTCCCTCAAACCCCAGCCTCTGGCTAGGATTCCTTTCCCTATCCCATCAGCATGGTCATGTCAATCATCTTTCCCAGCCCCTGGATCTTCCCAAAAGGTATATAAGTTCCCCCATCTCCTTTGTTCCTTGGAGTCTTCATCTAGCACAGTGGCACTCCCAGGAGGTCAGGGAACAGAGCAAGCAGAGTTCACTCTGCATAAGGCACAGCTCTGAATGGAGGCCTAGTCAGCCCTGTTCCCCCTTTCCCTTAATTGAAGAGTGGCTTTTATGACTATTTAATAGTTCTGAGTTTTTTCTAAGTTAACATACCCAAGTGTCACTTTTGTAGTGTCCAGGTAATACTTCACACAGCTGCCAGATCCATATTCCTCAGACCAGGGCACATGTAAATTCACTGCTCCAAAATCTTCAGGGGCTCTCTACTGTCTAGAAGAGAATGTAAAACTCCTCAGCATTTAGGCACCTCCACTACGAAGCCATTCCAAATTTCTTCAGATCAGATTGATCACTTCTTTCTTTTCTTTTTTTTTTAACCCTTAACTTCTGTGCATTGGCTCCTAGGTGGAAGAGTGGTAAGGGTGGGCAATGGGGGTCAAGTGACTTGCCCAGGGTCACCCAGCTGGGAAGTGTCTGAGGCCGGATTTGAACCCAGGACCTCCCGTCTCTAGGCCTGACTCTCAATCCACTGAGTCACCCAGCTGCCCCCCTTGATCACTTCTTAAATCTTCCCAGAAAATTTTGGCTTATCCCATTCTAACTTGTAGTATATTTGTCTGCTTAGCAAACCTTAATGTGCTATATGCACTCTAGTTATCATTATTATTATCATTGTAATTCTCTATCAGCACAATGGAACCTCTCATTGCATTTGGTCCCTAATAACATTGCAGCTGCTACACATCCTAAAGAAAAGGAGAAAAGAAACCTAAAGACAGGAAGCACAGCTTGGACCTCCCTTATACAGACAAGACTCATAAATGCTAGAGACAAGCTGCTTTGAGCCCTTTCACCTTTCAGCGAGAGGCATAGACACTCTTATATTCTGATATATCTAGAAAGATGCTAGGTTTGCACCGAGTTGAATTCTGAAGAGGAGTCAGAAGCTACCCCCATTGGTTGCCCCAAGGAATTTGTCCTTCTCCTTGGGTAAACCATGGCCCAGAACCAATGCTTTAGGTTTACATGAACCAGTTTCAGTTTGGTAGTCGGAATAACCTGGAGATGGGAACTTGCTTTGGAAGGTTATAAAGGAAAACTGAACGATTCAGCGAGAACTGAATTTCCCTGCATTTCAATTTGTTTCATCTATAACATGAAAGGGATGAATAAGTGATCTCAAAGGTCTCTTCTGGCTCTAGAATTCTGAGACTGTAACTATTACCTCAAGGATTCATAGCGCTCCTAGTAAACTATACTATCCCAAAAAGTGTCACCTCGGTTTATTAGGCAGACATGGAGCTCTGACTTTATAATAAAGATCAATGGCAAAACAGAACTCTCTTGACCATACCTAGTCTACTAAGTAGAAGATACTATGACTGACAGAAGCTTCTCTTATCCCAAAATTATGACAAATAGAGTACATGTCACTTTAAACAGGTCTAGTTAGTGGTGTGGTTATGGCTACAAGTGATGGGACACTGTGAGATACAAAGAACTGAAGAGCATCACCCACAGGATAAAAAAGAGGTGCATGGGAGGCAGGAGCTCACAAATAAGGTATTAGGAAGAAGTGGAGGATGTGAAATGAACGAGTGAAAAAGACCATGGACTGGTGACATGGTGACAGTGGAGGCCAAATAATACCAAGAGAACCCAAGGTGAGCCTCTAATACAGGGGTCGACAACATATGGCTCTCGAGCCATATCTGGCTCCACCTCCAGATGGGCCAGTCTGGGCAGAGCCCCAGGATGTGCCCCAGGGGGCCCTTCAGCCCCCACCCCATATTCCAGCACCTTCCACCTCCATCCTCCTCCTTCCGCAGGCGTTTATGGCTCTCACAGCCAAAAAGGTTGCCGACCGTTGCTCTAATACCTTGGCTGAACCTCTCGTGGAGAACTTATGAGAGAATGTGGACAAGCATTGCCCAGGATGAGTAGACACAGACAGGCTAGGGGCAACAGACATGGCTAGAAGAAACATCTCACAGATCCATTGGAAGATATAACAGGAACAAAAAAACAAAACTGCACCCAATTTGACCATTTTTTAACTATGTGACTGGGCAAATCACTATCCCACTCAGAACCTTGGTTTCCTCTTGTAAAATGGGGTCTCTAATACATGTAACTTTGCTCAAGAACCCAAGTACTGTGTTAAAAGTGGGAGATCCAAATAGAAATTCTGCCCTCAAGGAGCTTACATCCTAAAAGAGAGCAACGCTATCTCCTCACTGCATTCCCCATCCAGGCTGGGGTATGCTATGATTACTGGGATGATGAATGTGGTCATAAGGGAGTAAAATGATGCATTCCTTTCAAGAACAAAGGCAGCGTTGATATGATGATTCCCAAACTGGGTATCAGTATCAAGGCTGCTGGCTGGGCTGTCAAGAATATAGCTGGGGAGAAAGGAGTAAAAGGAAGAATGGCTGAGATCAGCCAAGTGAGGCAGTCACCAAACAGATGAAAGCATTCAATGCTCCAATTCAGACCTCAAAGGGCATGATCTTTGATTAGGCTCTCTAAAATTCCAAGTGTTATACACATACTTTATGTTATAGTTATATTATTACACATTGCACTCAGACATGTATGTATAGTGTTTGTACATATATATGAGTTAGAATTTATATAGCCCTTTAGGATCTGCAAAACACTTCACAAATATATGATTTTGTCTTTACAGCAGTCCTGGAAGGTAAGTTCTATTGTTATCCTCATTTTATAAACAAGGAAACTAAGGCAAACAAATGCTAAGTGACATGCTCAGTTCATACAGCAAGTAATTTTCTAAGGCCAAATATGAACTCAGGATTTCTTGACTAGAAAAACAACACTCTATGCACTATTCCAGCTAGCTACCATGGGGAAGGCAGGTTGGACTTGAGAATTCTGTAATATAAGGAACTCCAGGTGGGGAAACTCCTTCCACTGATGTGGATCAGCTCCTCACCTGTAATTTACTCTATTCTTCCCAAGGCATGTGGGATGCTGAGAGATATGTCTTGTCAAAAGGCCACACAGCCAGAGTAACTCAGAAAAAGGCTTTGAAACCAGACCTTGCATGAAGGCTAGCTTCTATCCAGGTAGCCTTGCTGCCTCTGGAGTTATTGAATGACATTTTAAAGATACTTTTAGCAGCAACCAAGTGACAACCAAAGACCTATAATGCAAAAAATAAAATGCAGCCAGTTAAGCAGGTTTGATTTTGCTCATTAGTGATAACTGGCAATATTCATCTCCAGCTCTGTGCAGTGACAAAAAGGACATCATTTAATCATCTCTGTTATTTCTTCTCTCAGATGTGTTCAGCGCTCCAGTCTGCCCAGGCCCTCCCTCTCTAGTCACAAGCCCTGGCCAGACTGTTTCCTGGGGGAAGGGGGGGGGGGACAACTCGAACCTTCAGCTGTCCGTCTCTACCATGCTGCTCTGCCTCTCTATTGCTTCAGCTGGTATTGATTCTCATTCTCCAATTCTTTCTGTGTGTCCTCCACCCTTCTGCAAACCTCTGCAGCTCTCTGCCTCTGCAGGGTTTTTTTTTCCTTTCTGAGAACTAGTAAGTATTCTGGGTATGGAAGGGGATGGCAACCAGGGATTGGGTATTTTGATTTTTAAAGAAGCCTTGGCCTTTTAAATCAACAACTCCACATTTATCAAAAACAATGTAAAAAAAAAATCTCCCATACCTACCTACCTACCAGTAGAAATTGTTAAACACTTCATCAAAACATTTTTTTTTCCAAAGGAGACTTCAAAAATCTCATCTGTTTTAGTAGCTCTCTGCTCTGCCCCCCCTTTTCCCATCAACATGAATACAATTTGCACTCAGTATTTTCTCTCTCTTGGTTTCCAGCGCAATGTCTATGAATATTTGCATATATAGATGTTTCTTTGACCCTGTAAAAATAACTGGAAAGGAACTCATATTAACTTGCATAGGAACAAAATAATCAGATATTCTTAGAAGTCTTCAGTGAGCAGAATAGTCACTGGCTTCTCTGTAGAATGTTGATTTCATATATTTATTGGTACCTGTGTTTACACAGCAATAATACCTAAGCATTGCATTTCGTGATTAGGAGGCAAGGCCATGTGGAAGCACTATAGATTTCATTAATAAGGATCCATCCATCCAAAATGACCATTCAAAAAGAAGAAATGAGGTTGTAGCTGCAAGAGAGATTCTTCCCCACCCCACCCCCCCAGCCACCAGAAAATTTAACTTCCCCTGAAGGAAATTCTGGAAGGCAAAGGTTCAAATAGCTATCTATCCTTGTGGATATCACATCGATTTACAAAATGAAGGAATCTCCAAACTCTAGGCAGGCAACAGAATTTGGAATTTCCCTTGTAATCTATGAGTTTATAAATGAACCCCCACTTTCTAGCATACAGATTAGAACAGGCAGGCTTGGAAAATTCAACGGTATCCATGATTTTAGAGCTGTAACTAAGGCAGGGCAGCTAAGAGTGCGCCTTGGGGTGCCAATATTTATACAGAAATCAACAGATAAGGAAGATTTCTCGAGTAATTTCAAGGTTGAGGGTTTGGGGACCTGACCCATCAGAAAAAAAGAAGTGTCTTAAATGTCACTGCCTCTGGAGAAGGAATAGTTTTTGTGGAATAAAGCACAACAGGAGACAAGTGATCTAGATCTTGCCATTCCCATTATGGCAAAGAATTATTCCAAGAATGCAGATGTACCAGATTGTATATTTAACCTCTAGAATGAATCTAAAGTACTACATGGGACTGAGCATCTTGGGTGGGAGAGTGGGGAGATGGGAGGTGGGAGAGGGGATCTATATAGGATGTCCTGGAAAAGAACTCACTGGAATGTCAAAGGTTCGCACTGACGATAAACTTAAATTCAAACCCCTTTTAAAGGGAGCTTATAGGCTATACATTTATGTACTTGTGATCTCCTATAAGTCTTCTTTGTATATTCAGTATCTATTTACCAGTTCCTGTGAGTGAATCACAGATTTTGAGTCATAAAGGACCTAAATTCCAACTTACACAGAAGGAATCCACACTATAATATACTTGAAGAGTAGTCATCCCACCACTGTTTAAAGCCCTCCAAGGTGAAGGAAGAAGCCGCCTGAGCCTTTGGTGGGCCTTGCATTTTCTGCAAGGGGAATGAGGTGGGGGAAGAATAAAGACTTCTATGCAACATGCTTTTCATATCTCTAGCACTTGCATGGGAACTAGATATTCTGCTACATACATGGAAGAAAACCTAGACGTGAACTACATCTTAGCTTGACCTTTGGGATTTCACTACAGTAAATTCTGGGATGATTGCCTAATGAACCAAGGAGGGAAGTTAACCCCTTCAGGGACCCAGACTACGTAAATCCCTTCTCCATGGAGGGCCCTAAGCCATGAGTTACAGAAAGAATACATGTCATCCAATGCACAAGAGAGAGAGGATTCTGCATTCCTTATTGATGTGCCTTAAAACTAGACTTCCAGATGTAGGATCTTTGAAACTGCCATCAGCACAAAAAAGATTTTAAGCAGATTCCTAAGAGAAATGCATATTTCATTTAATAACCATACATGTTTTATCAAGTAGTTCTTACAACTGTCAGTTTTATTTTGTCTTCCTATATGCAGGCACATTTGCCTTCTTATAAAGAGGAAGGTAAAGAGAGAGGATTTGAAAATAATCTAGGCAGAAGTCCAACAGCCTGGATTCAGTTGTTAAAAACTTTAGAAGTCAAATTTATTTTAAGTATATGTCCAATGGGGCCACAGTTGGGCTGGATCTCTATTTGGATACTCTTGAAGTTAACAGAGAATGGAATTTCCAAAACGGTCATTTTTCAAACAATCTACTGGTGCTCTCCACTTAATTTAAGTAATGGGCACTGGCACTTTCTGTGGAAAATGAAGAGGAAAAAAGAGTAAGGAAAAATCTCATTTTATCAAACAGCCAACTAGCCCAAGTATGTCAAGCACATGCATTTTCATTTCACTAAAAAGAACGGGTTCAACAGAGCATTAAAGAACACATTACCAGAGAGACAGCACTCTGCCAGCATACCCAATCAGGAGCCATCCAGGTTACCTTTCTGATTTATGGGTCCCACAGCATCATTCTGCCAAGGCTGAGTCCTATGATAAGAATGGCAGATTAATTCTAAAGGCATATGTATCTCCCAACTGTCAACAATTGTGACTGACATTCTAGTGACCAAGGCACAGTGAAATTAATTAAGAATAGATATTGCATGTTGAGCTAAGACAACATGAACCCTAACCTAAACCAGGCATCTATGGCCTCCCATATGTCACTCCATATCTAAGAAGAGCCATTACTGGCCATACCTAATGGCAGAAGGACTATATTTTACAACAATGGCATGTGTTCCATTCATTTTTTAAATTTACTCTCTCTTCCAAAATTCCTCATTTCTCTTTAGACAATCATCTGCCTTCTAGCCACTAAGATATCAGTCTTACAAGTTTCTTCTTTAAGAGGAAACTTGATTGTTTCCTCTCCCTCATCCAACACATCCAATTAAATCACATCAGATGTTGCCAAATATCACACATCAATTCCATCTCCATAACACGTCTTGTATCTGTCTCCTTCTTTTAAATCATATGGCCTTTATCATTACTTAAACCGAATTACTGCAATAGCCTCACTGGACTGCCAGATTCCCATTTCTCTCTCTTTTTCACCAATCCAACTTCTAATGGGCTGCTGAAATAAAAATTCCAATAATTATGAAATCATAGAATGTTGGAATTCAGAGATAGAAGGAACTTTGGAGACTTTATAGGCCAAGTCCTTCTTTTTCTCAAGGAGGGAACTAAGGCCTCAAGAAGTGACTTTCCTCTGGCCACAAAGCCAGCAAGCAGTAAGACAAAATTTGGAGTGCTCTCCATAGCTCCTTGCATCTGATTCCATATATAATTTGTGGGTACTGTATGCCAGAAACAAGCCTCCACTTGCAATTACCAATGTTACTTTTCTCGCCAGGCCTACTACAAAGAAATAAACATTAACAGTTAAGGTCAATAGTCCAAGAAGCTGAGGTTGATAGCAAAGATTCCATGGACAACTCAAAGGAAAATGGCAGGAAGTGGCCTGATTAAACAGTAGATACAGCAAAGTGAAGCAATTAGTCTTTAATGTAGGCTGCAACTTTAGCAAAAGTAGGGGAGTGGGGCCAGTTCCCTTAAAAACTGTCCATTTTGTCATTTCTTATGACATGATAATATTCAATTGTATTCATAATCTGAGCGACTTTTCTATGAAGTTTGTTATTGAAAGGGGGGAAAGAGATGAGATGGAAGCTAGAAAGGAAAGGAGAATGCACGGAAGATGATTTTTAGTACTTGGTCTTATTTGTAAGCAAATGGGAAAAAGCCATTGGAAAAGAAAAGATTGAAGGTGTATCAGACTAAGGGGAGCAAACTTGGTACATGGAGGCAGGAAGGGATGAGATTAAGGGAACAGAAAGAATAATTAGTTTTAACCATGAAGATGGATATATCTTTTACTGAAAGAGCAGGGAAAAGGGAGAAAAATTGGGAGAGAGAAATTCTGAGTGCAAAAGAGGAACAGATAGTCATGATTCCATGGAATTGAGAGGCCAGATTCAGAGTGGTTCTATGTTCTATGTTCAAAAATATCTGCTGCAGTATTCCAGGGATCTAGGCTGTTACACCCTGGGCTGTTGAACATTTTCAACATCTTTATCACTGACTCAAGGACAGAGATGGTGTGCTTAGCAAATTTGTAGATGGCACAAAGCTTGGAGAGGTAGTTACTGGAAGGTTGCAAGATTAGGGCATAAAGAGATTTTTGACAGGATCAAATATTAAGGCAAATTGAGTATAGTGAAACTGGATAGAAATATAAAGTCCTACCCTTGGGTTCAAAAATTAAACTTCAAAAGTACAATGTGAAGAAAGTGTGGCAAGATGGAAATTTATCAAAAAAATATCCAGAGCTTTTGAGGGCCTGCCAGTGTAGCAAAAGTCAGCAGGGTAATGTGGAAGTCAAGAAAGCTAATGGCACCTTGAAGCTTCAACAAGAGAGGTAGAACAACTAGGAATAGAAAAATGATTGTACTGCTGTACCCTGGTCAGGCTTCTTTGGGAACATTCCCTTAAATTCTGGGTGCTGGTAAAGTGTTTGGGGAATAACTACATTTCCAGCCCAGAGTCTTCAGCCATCATCATGGGAAGGGTCTCTTGTGGAGAGGCAGCCTGGTCATTGTTCCTGCAGGGTCTTCAGCCACAGCTAGGGAAGACCCAGAAAAGAAAGTTCTTGTCACTAAAGTCCTTGGCCCCATCAAATCATTTAACATCAGGAAACTCCTGCGATTTTTATCAGTGTAAATGACATAGAAGAAAAGTCATTAACATCTGCTTTGCTGATGTACCCCAAGGACCATGGAACCTTTTCATCTGACTTGTAGTTGAAATCTTCCAGAAAGGATGTATCTCTGTGAGCTTCTTTGAAGCTGTGATTATCTCACTTTTCTATGTATAATCCAAGTGCTTTGCACATAGTAAGTATTTTTTAAAAATTTTATTCATTAATTCAGCATAATCATAGTTAATATTTCTATATCGCTTTCTATTTGCCAGGAACCATGCTAAGCACTTTTAAATTCTCATCTCATTTGATTCTCACAACAACCCTGGGAGATAACTTATAATTATAATTTCTATTTTACAGATGAGGAAACGAAGGCAAACAGAGGTTAAATGACTTGCTCAGGGTCACAGAGCAACTGAGTTTCTGAGGCTGGATTTTAAACTCAGGTCTTTCTGACTTAAGGCTCAGTACTCTATCCCTTTCAGCATCTAGCTAAGTAGCGTTCAAAGAAGGGAAGACAGGATGGTGAAAGGTCTTAAGACCTCACATGAGAGTCAAAAGGTCCATTGAAGTAACTGTGATGCTTAGATTGAAGAAGAAAAGATTCAGGGGAAACATTATTTAGCATAGGAAAGGGAGATTAATATTGTTGTTCAGTCATTTCAGTCCTGTCTGATGTTTCATGACCCCATTTGGAGTTTTCTTGGTAGAGATACTAGAGAGATTTGCCATATCCTTCAGCTCATTTTCCAGATGAGGAAACTGAAGCAAACAGAATAGGTTACTTGCCTAGGGTCATACATCTAGTAAGAGTTTGAGGCCAGATTTGGTCTCAAGAAGTTGAGTCTTTCTGGGTCTAGGTCTAGTGCTCTATCCACTGCACCACTTTATTACATAAGGAAGAACTATGAGTAATGGACAAAACGTGCAAAAAAGACAAATTTTTGCTTAATGTAAAGGAAAACTTCCTAAAAAGTAGAGCTGTCAAAAAGCAGAATGGGTTGCCTCGAGTAGTACTGTTTTCTCATTCACTAAAAGCAAAAGGTAGATGATCCTCACTTGTCAAGCATGTTGTAAAATATTTTATTTTTCACACAGGGCTCAGCCCTTCCAACTCTGAAATTCTGTAATTTGCTGAGCTTGTAATCCATTAAATCTCCCAACTCTTTGTCAGTTAAATCTTTGGCCATGTTTTTCCTGTCTTATGCTTGTTAACATAATCTTTGAACTCCAAATTCAAGATTTTATTTTTCACCCTTTAAACTTTTTTTATTTTGATATTCAGCCCAGTGTTTTAGCCTGCTGACATCTTTCTTCAGTCCTGACCTATTAGCTATCTGTTCCAGCTCGGTGTTTTGCACAGTAAGTGGCACATAGTAAGTATTTAATTTTTTTTTACTTATTCTTTCCTACCTTCCTTCACTCATCTGCAAATCTGACAAGTATATCTTTTATATCTTCAGCCAAGAGACCAGCAAAAATATTAAAAAGTCAAGGAGCAAGGGGAAGTTCACTAAAAGACCTTCTTCCCACTTGAAACAGATCCATTAACAAATGGCCTGGCCATTCAATCCCTTCCAAATCTCCCTAACAGTGGATTTTAATAGACTCCAGTCATTTACCTTGGCCCATAAGTACACCAGGAGGGATACTGTGAAATGTTTTGGAAAAATCAAGATAAACTATATCTACAATATTCCTCTGATCCACCAGTCTAGTAGGCCTTTGAAAAAATGGAAATGAGAATAATGAGCTGTGACCTGTTCTTTATGAAGCCATGCTGTGCCTTTATGATTTCTGCTCCATTTTCTAGATGTCCACTAACCATCCCGTTGATGATAAATTCTAGACTTTTGACTGTTTTGTAGATTCTACTCTTTTCCTTCATAATCAAAGGAAATACCACATTTTGCCTCCATAATTACCAGACCTTATGTCTATTTCTTTATCTCTATAAAAACTTTATGAGAATAGTCTACGAATGCATTGAGGCTATCATTGGTGTAAATATGAGAAAGAAATAGGCAGGCTTTTGTTGATGACTTTCTACAGGAGACTACATCTTCACAGTCACACAATTGACTGAGAAGTATATAGAATTCATGATCCCACTGTGTTTGCTGATTACAAAAAATAATACCCACACATTTGACTTGACAGAGCAAAATAAAACGTTAAAAATCTCCTCCAACAAGGCTCTAAAATGATACTACATTCTCTGACAGATGTGACTTTAGGAACAATCTTTGTTCAAAAATACTCTAATTATCAATATCAACCAAGGAATAAAATGATAAAAATGGATATCTGCCAAAGGTATTTGATAATGTCATGATGGATATCCTGTGCATAGTCCAAATGGAAAAGAATTTTGTCAATAATTATATGACAAGTGGACTATCCTTCTCAATGAAACACTTTTTTTTTTGAGAGGAGGGTAAGGACAGTTTCGGGATTTTATTGGCTTATGGAATGTCCAGTGTAGAAACTCCCTTCACCAATAATTCAACTATAACTTAGAGTCTTAGCTGCCTAGAATACCAAGAAATTAGCTCACTTCCTGATGGTCAAATAGCAAGTATGTCTAAGAGGCAGGACTTGGACTCAGGTCTGCTTCATTCCAAGATCAATCCACTAGTCACACAGCAGTTTCTCTTGGTAATGATATAATTCACAGGCGCTGAGAAATGATTTGCCAAACTGTTCATAAAAGGGAAAAAACCCTTGCAGATTAAGATTATATGTTGGACAGATTAACACTCACAACTGGAGGACTGGCCTATTGAATTAGGCTGCAAGTGCATCTGTCTTAGATATACCCAGAAGTGAGGAAGGGAGAAAGCAAGAGATCACATAACACTTCCAATGATCCCTGAGTATTACTTGCCAACCAGGAACATCTTTCTAACCGCACTATTCTCCCAGCAAGGCTATGTGCTTGCGAATCATGAAACATTATAATCTCAAAAGAATCAAAATTGCTTTTGACCCAAAGGGCAAGGGAAAGATGTCTGATGAGTATGAGCGTCCTGTAGCTTATAATCAACACTGACTCAAAAGCAAGACATTGTGCAAGATGCAGCATCAAGGACAGGGATAACTGGAAAGAGACAGGTCAATCTCCTGTAGCTAGGGGTGAGGAACAACAGCTGAGGAGTGTGAGTGCTGCCCTGCCATCGACACAACAGTAACAAAATTGAGCAATGCAGGGCTTACAAAGACAGTGTTACCATAACTGAGTCTTGAGTGACATAGCTACTGAGTATCTGAGGTGAGGTTTTTAAACCCAGGGCATCCTGCACAAGTCTAGTACTCTTAACTACTAACCCCTACTGCATCTCAAACTAAAATCCTGCCTCCAGTGCCAACAGTATGAAAACGAATGACTCAATTCATCATTCAGGGCCACAGTTTCCCATTTATGAAGTGGGGGTAATAAATACCTGGAACGCGCACCCTCTAGAGCAAACATAGACATAAAGTGCAACAGAAAAATCAGCCATCAAAGGCACTGGGTAGGGTGGAATGGGGGTATAATCTGTACTAGGAGCAGGAGTACCTACATCAATGAGGTTCCAGAACCTTCCAAGGTGACCCTAAAGAGTTTCCACTCAAATGTTTCTGTGACATGACTTGAAGCAGATGATTGCAGCTGAATTTAAGATCTATAAGAGAAGATCAAAACATCATTTGAAAGGAGCAGATGAAAACCCTGCTGCAGAAAATAGCAAGATAGCTTCAGGTGAGCATACTGTGATCCATTAATGTAGCACAGACATTAATGTCAAAAGCAACAGAATGTGACTTGAGATTAAATTTGGGGCGTAGTGAAATCCCTTGTTTACATGATTGTATTGGGCATTTCTCTATCGTGTACCTTGGATTTCCCTAGAGGCGTACTTCCTGTATTACTCAAGCCCTAATCTACACTTCCATTTCTAGTAAATGCTTGGTAACTGTTCTCCTTTCTTTCCTGTAAAATTAACTATGAAAATTTTTTAATGAATACTTAACATTTACTTCAGAAATCCATAACTCATGTGAAAAGGATTTATCCCTTGAATTCCAAGGCTAAGAAAAGGTCCCAATAGCCATTCAACTCGGTCTTTTAGTATGTTTTATGTTCATAGTTGACATTCAGGATGAATAAGCAATCAGGACAGTAACTTATCAGTTTCTATCTATTAGTGGAGAGGCAGGATAGCAGACTGGCCAGAAAGGTGGCTTTGAACCAAGAAAAAAATCTGGACTTACATGGCTCAGGAGAGGTGATTTAGCTACTTAGTACCCCAGGCAACTCGCCATGGCTATCAAGTACAGAGGAGTGAGTGGCCTGCACTGAGAGGAAGCTTCCTTTCCTGGAAGTTCCTTAAAATCACAGATATGGTCCCTATTCCTATCCCCGGATACCCACAAGCACTTTATAGATGTTGGCAATATTTCTTTGTCATGCCTAAAACCCTATAAAAGAAGGGATTTCCTGAAAAATAGACACCACAACTACCAAAACTGGTCCTTGTTGAAAATTTGTATAAGTCATTGGTCTGAAAAAGTGCTATGGCATACAGTATATTAAAGGATCTATATAAATGCAAATATAACAAAAAATACAATTGATTTTTATGGATTTTTTAGTCTTAAATATAAGCAAAAGCACCATAGACTAGTAGACTCCATCTGATCAAATGTCACAATGGCTCCCTAAGGGGAAACAGAAGGCTGTTCCTGAATGCCATTGTTTTTAAGCAGCCCCCACTGTTCTGTGAGGTTCTGTTATTTGCTTGGGGGAAGGGACTGTCACAGCAGTGCTCAAAAGGCTTGGAAGAAATCAAGGTATAAGAAAATATTACTTAGAGGGAAAAGGTACACAGGAGCTGTGTCTGAAACTCTCTGGTTTGAAATTCTCTTTGGTGATTTCATTTACCCAGACATGCAGGCTAGCAGAAGATCAAGGTCTCTCTTAACTGACCCAACTAGACCTCAAACTGGTGAAGATTTTTTTAAAGCAGCTATAGATTATTCCACGTTTAATATCCTTGGGAAAACTTGCAAAAATCCATCACTATGCTGCAGATGGATGGTTCTTCCCTTCAACCTAAGGAGAAACTGAAAGGTTTCAGTATTTTCCCAAGCTTGGGGAAGGAGACAGGGACAGCATGTATGCCCGTTTACAAGTCTTAGCTCTGAACAAATAATGGACTGGGTAATTTGGATTTCAAGTCATCGAGGTGAAAACAATAAATATATAGTCAGGTATTCAGCAGGTATTCAGAGATAATTATGTGCCGGATTTTGGGCTAAGTGGGTAACTAGATGGGTATAATGTAGAGAGAATGTCAGGCCGGGAGCCAGGAAGACTCATCTTCCTAAATTCAAATCTGGCATCAGGCACTTACTAGCTGTGTGGTCCTGGGCAAGTCACTTAACCTTGTTTGCTCCTCAATCTATCAAAATGCATAAAATTAACTAGAGAAGGACATACTAGTTTCTTTGCCAAAAAAAATACCAACTAGGGTTATGAAGAATTGGACTTGACTGAACAGACCAAACAACAATAAAATCAAGCTAAGTGTTGAGGACAGAATAAAAGGAAAAACAGCTCCTGCCCTCAAAGAGCTCCCGTTCTAATTGATTTGTTTAGCACCTACAATGTGTTTGGTACTGGGAACACAAGGAAAAAAAATCTAATCACTGCCCTCAGGGAGCTTCCATTTTACTGTAGAGAAACATGTACACTGATAAGTATATAGAATATGTAGAATAAATAACAAATTAGTGGAGGAGACAAGGAGACTAAAAGTGGAGTAATCAGAAAAGGATTTGAATGGAGGTGGCACTTGAATTGAGTCTTTAAGGAAGCTAGATGTTCCCAGAGACCAATATGAAGAGGAAGAACATTCCAGATGCGGAGCACAGCCTGTGTGAAGGCAAGGGAATGGGAGATTTGATATCATGTATAGGGATTAGGACAGAGGCCAATTTGTCTGGGATGTAGAATGTAAAAGGGAATAGCACTTAATTAGCCAGTAAAAACAGGTTAGAGCCAGAAAAGACTTTACATTTTAGTTTAACAGAGGAATTTGTATTTTATCTGTAAGGAAAAAGACAGCATAATATTCTGCCTGGGAAGTAAGAGTAACATAGATACATCCTTTACCCCCTAAACTATTGCAACAGATAAGTTAACACAAATTCAGATACAGATAAAACTTATTGTTTAAAACAGCTATTCCATGCATCTGGGATCTTTTCAACATGGGCATTACTACTGACCCAATTTTTTCCTTAAAGCTCTTCTAGGTTTATCATTAGTAAAATCTTTAAATTCAGCATGAGACAAGCAGCAAAGGCATTTTATCCACAAAATACAGAGCAAAGGAAGAGGAAGACTTTTATATCTGAAGTAACCACCCCTTTTCCTTTCAGTGGAAAAAGGGGCTTCATTGAAGAAATTCCCAAATAAGAGCAGCTTTCATTTATATAATGCTTTCAAGTATACAAAGGACTTTCTTTTCAACAAACCAGTACAGTTCAAAGGTAGTTCAAGTAGTGTTATACCCATTTTACAGATCCAAAAGTGGAGACTTAGAAAGATAAATTGTGGCACAAGGGTCAGTCAGCCAGAGGTGCTCAGGATTCAGATTCTTTCCACGACACCATTCTGCTTTTTAAATGAATTAAACAAATAATTGTTAAGAACCTACTATGCATAGGAACACATATGAAATACTACTGGAGAGAAGTTATTTTTCATCCTTCATTTTGAAGAGGTCTGGTGACATCACAGGGTGATATCTCGATTTGTGAGTCCATTGGATTCAAGTGAGGTAGAGTTGCACAGACTTGTCAGCCTCACTCCTCCAGAATCATTGGAATCTAGCAGCAAGACAAAAGTCAAGATGACCAGTGATACACTGGGACAACCTTAGCTTCTTAGATATCTGACCAAGACATCTCAGAGTCTAGCCAGGAAATATGGTACATTGACAGATAACTCTGAAACAAAAGAACATGTGATGAGTGTACAACATGGGCACAGAGAAAGTCCATGGAGAAAGCAGAGGAAAAAAGTTATTTAACAACTGGAGAGATCAGGAAACAATGTAGGACTTAAGATGAACTTTGACGTATGGTTAGGAATTGAACAGGCAGAAAGGGAGGATGGAATTCTAGGCATAAGGAAGAGAAATGGGCAAATGCCCACAGACCAGAAAGTGTCAGGTGTTCTCAAAAATTACCTCCAAGAAGCCTGAGATTTTATGTCATACCCTGTAAAGTGGCAAAGACAATGAAAGAGAAATAGTCAGTATTGGAGAGGTTTCAGGAAGATAAGCAAAATAACACACTTGGGCTGTTGGCACTGGGAACTGGTAAGAGTATTTGGAATATTAGTGTGGAATTATGTTAATAAAATCTCTCAAGTGTTCACATACTTTGAACCAGAGATCTTAGAATGATACCACGAATAGCAAAATATTCATCACTGATTTTTTTTAGTATTAAAGAACTAGAAACAAAGTGAGTGCCCACTGACAGACAGTATATGAATATAATGAAATATCATTGCACAGTAATAAATGAGGCTCTCAAAGAAGCATGGAAAGAATTGCAAGAATGGATATAAGGTGAAGTCAGCAGAAGCAGGAAAACAATATACACAATGACTAATGTCAACAAAAAGAACAATGAAAAAAGTAAAAGTGGTTTCATTATAATGACCCCTCTTGGCTCAGGAGAAGAGATAAGAAAACTCATATTTTTTTCTCTTCTTATGTAAACTCTTCTTTGTCACATGGGAAAACTAATGGGGCAGGGGAAAGGGCATTCTAAATAGACATAACTGGGCTAGAAAAATGAAAGTCATGAATATTGTATTAAAATGCAATGTGACATCTTAAATACACAATGATAACAACAAAAAGAATTAGATATGAATTATTTTAATTAAGAAAAGGAGGGAACATAGTGACTTGGTACAAAGAAATAAAAGTGATAGTCCCACCATAATGTCTTAATTAGATAATACCTAAAGTATTACATACCCTTGATTCTCATTGAGAAAGTGTATTTACAAGCTAGACCAGATTGTAGAGAAAATCAAAAACATGTCATATAAAATGTCATACAAAATTTTTTTAAGGAACTGGGGATGTTTGGCCTTAAAAAGAAGAGCCTCAAGAGACATGAGAGCTCTCTTCAAGCACGTGGAAAAGGGATTTGGCTTGTTCTACTTGGCCCAGGTAGTTGGTTATTCAAAAGTTGAAAGTTTTTTCTTGAAAAGTAGCAACTTCCAAGGGGCAGAGCCAAGATGGTGGAGAAGATAGACAGACCCACTTGATTTCTACTAAATTGCCCTCCAAAAACTATAATATGATACCTGAAAACAAATCGTGGAGCAGCTTAACCCATAAAAAGACATGGTGAAATAATTTTTCGGCCAAAATCAACTTAGAAAGAGAGCACAAAAGATATGATGCACCAGGGCAGAAATGGAATGCAAAGCAGTGTGCCAAAGCGGGTACCACTTCAGCAAGAGGCCTTGCTGGGGGAGGGGGACACTGAATCAGCAACAAAGGCTTCCAGAGCTCTAGACTTAAGACATTAAGGGGTGGGGGTATGAAAATTGCTCAGATTACATGAATCCCTTGGTGACTCAGGGTGCAAGACTTTAGTCACATTGACCATACACAGATCCAGGTATAAATCCTGGATTGTGGTCTCAAGGTGAGGAGGAGCACAGGCTGGGAGAGTATTAAATGCATCTCCCCTTAGATCATATCTCTTTGGAAGAACTGAAAACTTAGAGATTCCTAGAGCTAGTTCCAAAGGCCACTGCACAAAAAAATCTGAAACTTAGAACAGTACTCGCTTCACCACAATTATTAAGACCAACATTACTAGTTTTTAAATTAAAAGGAAAGAAAAAGGTTGGATAATAAGCAAATAACAAAAAAAAATTCAACATAGAAAGTTATTTTGGTGACAGGAAAGATCAAAACAAAAATGCAGAATAAGGCAACAAAGTCAATACGGCTGCATTCAAAGCCTCCAAGAAAACTATGAATTATAAAACACTTTTCACACAATAAAAACTAGATCTAAACAATCAGAAAAACATTAACTGCTCATGGGGAGGACTAAACTAATATAACAAAATGACAATTGTATCCAAATTAATCTACTTATTCAGTGTCATACCTATCAAACTACAAAAAAACTTTCTTATAGAATTAGAAAAAATTATAACAAAATTCATCTGAAAGAACAAAAGATCAAGAATATAAAGGGAAATAATGAAAAAAAATGTGAAGGAGGGAGGGCCTAGCAGTACCAGATCTAAAACTGTACTATAAAGCATTAATTATCAAAACAATTTGGTACTGGTTAAGAGACAAAAGGGAGGATCAATGGAATAGACTTGGGGAAAATAACTTCAGCAAGACAGTGTATGATAAACCCAAAGAACCCAGATTTTGGGACAAAAATGCACTATCTGACAAAAACTGCTGGGAATATTGGAAAACTGTATGGGAGAGATTAGCTTTAGATCAGCATCTCATACCTTACATCAAGATAAATTCAGAATAGGTGAATGACTTGAATATAAAGAAGGAAACTATAAGAAAATTACGTAAACATAGAATACTTTACCTGTCAGATCTATGGGAAAGGAAAGATTTTAAGACCAAGCAAGAATTAGAAAACATTACAATATATAAAATGAATAATTTTGATTAAATTAAATTAAAAAGGTTTTGTAAAAACAAAACCAATGCAATCAAAATTAGAAGGCAAGTAACAAATTGGGAAAAAATCTTTATAACAAAAACCTCTGAGAAAGGTCTAATTACTCAGATTTATAAAGAGCTAAATCAATTGTACAAAAAATCAAGTTATTCCCCAATTGATAAATGGGCAAGGGACATGAATAGGAAATTTTCAGATAAAGAAATCAAAACTACTAATAAAGACATGAAAAAGTGGTCTAAATATTTTAAAATTAGAGAAATGCAAATCAAAACAACTCTGAGGTACTATCTCACACCTAGCAGATTGGCCAAAATGACAACAAAGGAAAGTAATAAATGTTGGAGAGGATGTGGCAAAAGACATTAATGCATTGCTGGTGGAGTTGTGAATTGATCCAACCATTCTAGAAGGCAATTTGGAACTATGCTCAAAGGGTTTTAAAAGACTGTCTACCTTCTGATCCAGCCATACCACTTCTGGGGTTATACTCCAAAGAGATAATAGGGGAAAGGACTTCTACAAAAATATTTATAGCTGTGCTCTTAGTGGTGGCAAAAAATTTGAAAATGAGGAAATGCCCTTCGATTGGGGAATGGCTGAACAAATTGTGATATCTGTTGGTGATGGAATACTATTGTACTCAGAGGAATAATGAACTGGAGAAATTCCATGTGACCTGGAATGACCTCCCAGAATTGATGCAGAGTGAAAGGAGCAGAATCAGGAGAACCATATAAACAGAGATGGACACACTGTGGCACAATCAAATGTAATGGATTTCTCTACTAGCAGCAATGCAATAATCCAGGACAATTCTAAGGGACTTATGAGAAAGAACGCTATTCACATCCAGAAAAAGAACCGTGGAAGTATAAACACAGAAGAAAAACAATTGCTTAATCACATGGTTCAATGGGGATATGACTGGGGATGTAGACTCTATGCGATCACCCTAATGCAAATATTAATAATATGAAAATGTCTTGATCAATGACATATGTAAAACCCAGTGGAATTACTCATTGGCTATGGGGAGGGGGAGGGAAAGAACATGAATCATGTAACCATGGAAAAATATTCTATATGAGTTAATTAAATATTTTTTTAAAAAAGAAAAAACTCTTATAGAATTAGAAAAATTATAACAATGTTCATCTGGAAGAAGAAAAGATCAATAATAACAGGGAAAATAATGAAAAAAATGTGAATGATGGGGGTCTAGCAGTACCACATATTAAGCTGTATTATAAAGCAGTGGTTATCAAAACAATATGGTATTGGCTAAGAAAAAGAAGGGTGGATCAATGGAATAGAGTAGGTGTAAATGATCTCAGCAAGCGAGTGTTCAGTAAACCCAAAGACCTCAGCTTTGGGGACAAAAATTCACTATTTGACAAAACTGCTGGGCAAATTGGAAAACAGTATGAAAAAAATTAGGTTTAGATCAACATTTTATACCCTGTTCCAATGTAAATTCAAAATGGATAAATGACTTAAATATAAAGAGTAAAATCATAAATAAATTAGGTGAACATAGAATAGTATACCTGTCAGATCTGTGGGAAAGGAAGGAATTTAATGTCAAGATTTATCATGATATCTCATGGGCCAGAGGTTGCACAGGATTTCAGAACAAGACAGGGGTGAGAGTTAACAAAGAGTTAAAAGGACAATACTTGTCACCAGCATGCTCCTAACAATCTAGCTTTATTCCACCATGTTCCTCTATCAGCATTCTGCTGTTCCAGCCTCTCAGCCAGAAGCAATATGTATATTTATCTACTCTTTACCAAGGTAGCACATTAAGAGAAGCAAATGGTCAACAAACGTAGTTTTGACTAGAGCCGGGGAGGAGATTTATCTATGCTTTCACGTCATTATACTCAAGGTTACTCCTTCTCACAGCTGTGCCCTTTTCATGACCCTTTTACAGGAATGTCAGGAGAAGAGGAGAAAGTATTTGGGGGGATTTAACCCCTTGATCCCCACAGTATCCCACAATTTAAGACCAAGTAAGAGATAGAGGACATTGCAAAATGTAAAATGAATGACTTTGATTATATCAAATTAAAATGTTTTTACAAACAAAACCAATGCAACCAAAATCAGAAGGAAAGCAACAAACCGAGGGAACATTTTTTATAACAAAACTCTCTGACAAAGGTTTAATTTCCCAAATATATAAGTAACTAAGTAAAATTTACCAAAAAAATCAAGTCATTCCCCAATGGACAAATGGTCAAGGGACACGAGTAGGCAGTTTTTACACAATGAAATCAGAACTATCAATAATCACATGAAAAAGTATTCTAAATCCCTCCTGATTAGAGAAATGCAAATTAAAACAACTCTGAGGTACCACACACCTAGCAGACTGGCCAATATAGCAACAAAGGAAAATGACAAATGTTGGAGGGGATGTGACAAAATTGGGACACTAATACACTGCTGGTGGAGTTGCAAATTGGTACAACCATTCTGGAGGGCAATTTGGAACTATGCCCAAAGGACTTTAAAAGAATGCCTACCCTTTCACCCAGCCAAACCACTTCTGGGTTTGTACTCCAAAGAGATAATAAGGAAAAAAGTCTTGCACAAAAATATTTATAGTCACGCTCTTTGTGGTAGCAAAAAATTTGAAACTGAGGGGATGTCCTTCAATTGGGGAATGGCTGAATAAATTGTGGTATCTGATGATGATGGAATATTATTGTGCCGAAAGGAATAATGAACTGGAGGAATTCCATGTGAACTGGAATGAACTCCAGGAATTGATGCAGAGTGAAAGGAGCAGAACCAGGAGAACATTGTACACATAGACTGATACACTGTGGCACAATCAAATGCAAAAGATTTTTGTACTAGAAGCAATGCAATGACTCGGGACAATCCAGAGGAACTTCTGAGAATGAATGCTATTCATATCCAGAGAAAGATCCATGGGAACAGAAATGCAGAAGAAAAACATATGATTGATTACATAGTTCCATATGGATATGATTAGGGTTTTTATGTTAGAAGATCACTCTACTGAAAATATAAATAACATAGAAATAGGTTTTGAACAACATGTATAACTCAGTGGAACTGCTTGTCAACTTTGGGAGGAGGGAGGAAAGGGTGTGTGTGGGGGAATCATGATTCATGTAACCAAGGAAAAATATTCTAAATGAAATTTTTTAAAAATCATATATATATATATGAATTGATTTCAAGCCCCAAAAAGAATTAATGGAGGAGCTCAAAGAAATCAAATTAAAAAAAAGAAAAAGAAAAATTGGGAAAAGAAATGAGAGGGATGAAGGGAAATCATGAAAAACAGTCAATAGTTTGGTGAAGGAGGCACAAAAATATTGAAGAAATTAATACTTTCAAAAGCAGAATAGAACAAATGGTAAAGGATGCAGAAAAAATCTGCTGAAGAGAAGAACTTCTTAAAAGGCAGAACTGGCCACAAAGACAAAGTGGTACAAAAACTCACTGAGAAAAAGAACTCTTTAAAAAGTAGAATTGGACAAATAGCAAAGGAGGTACAAAATCTCACTCAAGAAAATTGTATCTTAAAATTAGAATTAAGCAAGCAGAAGGTAATGACTCCATGAGACAAAACAAAAACAGCACTCATGGGTCACAAATCAGTCATTTGGCGTGAATCATCATCATCGTTATTGCCATGGCAGCTGACATTGCTATTCCCCTACTTCAGTGATCTGTGATCTTATCAGTAAAGATATCCACTTCAGAAATGCAAATGATAAGCCATTCAAGCTAGCCTAGCCTGTGTGATTTTTGTCCATATATTACCTTAAGTTCACCAAAGGAAAATCCATTTTTTATTATTCATATACCTTTTCGACAGTAACCTACATACCACATGTCCTGTGTAATTCTTCATTTGGAGAGTGGTATAGCTTGCATACATCTTCTGTGGACTTCTCCAATGTCCCTTGGGTGATCTTCAACTTCAATTTTTTAGAGATTAAGCATTCCATGACTTGTAGTCATGCAAAAATAATGGGAAAATGTTAATATTGAGATCAAACTTTATTTCAAAGAGAACCTTGGGGTCGTTAGAAGAACTCTGCAGTTTCCTCAAAGCAGTTTGTCCCATCACTCTCCTACTTAATCCATGGCCCAACTCATCATTAATTTGCATATAAATATATAAGTATGTATATGTGTGTACACATATATATGCATACATACATGACCCTGTATAGACTGTCACACTGCCTCTCATAATAATTATAGTCATAGTCATGTACATATTCATCACTGTTAGGCAATGGAGAGAAATGTTATCCTTTTTTTGGTCATTAAAATATTGACTAAGCCTCATTCCTGCTTCTTATTAAAGTATCGCATGCAAAACTCCATATTCTTGACATAACAGGAATGTTCTCAAAACATCTTTCTTCTCAATTATAAGTAGCCATTTAGTCTTTCTTTATGCATATACTTCATTAACTCAAGGACAAAGCTCAGATTAGACTAAAATGTTATAGCCTCACAAGCATAAAAGCATCAAGCAAATGAAGTTCTATAAACCAGACCTGAAAATCAGGACAAATGGGATGTAGCCAATCAATGATTATATTGAAAATTCTAAAAATCAAAAGACTACAAGTGCCAATTTTGATTTTCAAAATTTGATGAATTAAAGACAATACAGTTCTGAATGGTTCTCACTCCAAATAGCTAATTACTTTAACCTTCATGATGACCCTCATCAATTATGCATCCTGCTACCTGGCTCAGCCATCATTGAAGTGCATCTCTGTATCTATGTGAGGGGTGACTATTATATTTCTTCACATCTCTCATTTTTTTCCTCTTATCCAAAGACACCACCAAAAATGATACAGGGGTTACCAGAAGAAAGTATGGACAACGGTAAATTCCAAAATTTAAGGATGAAACAGACCAAAGGGTCATAATTTGAAGTGAAAGATGAACTGTGTAAGCTGAGGTAGGTTGGTGAAAAATGTATTCAATATCTATAGTTTTAAGATTAGCGCTGTGGTGGGGGAAAAACTAGTAAGGGGACTGAAGTGATTGGGTATAAGTAAACAATCATTCAGTAAGAATTACTGGTACAGTGGAAAGATTTAGAGTCAAAGGACCAGGGTTTGAATCCCAGCTCTAATGATTGCTATATGTGGCCTTAGGCAAGTTATTTTACCTCCCTATGGCCTATTTATTAATTTATAAAATGAGGAAGTTAAACTATATTGCCTCAGAAGTCCTTTCCAAATTAGATCTCTGCTGCTGAAGGTAGTGTTAACTGTCAAGAGACTTAGTATTCACATTCCATCTCTGATACTTTCTAGATGTATGACTGGGAGAAAGTCTGGATCATCATTTTCCTCTTCTATAAAACAGAGCTATCTATACTACCTTCAATTTGATTAACATTTATTAAGTAACTACTAAGTACCAGGCACTGTGCTAAATCCTAGGGCTACAAATACGGAAAATAAAAACAGTCCCTGCCCTCAAGGAGCTTACTATCTATTAGGGGAAGACAGCACACAAAAGAAATCTGAAAATTGGGGGAGATGGAGGAGAACCACAAAGGGATACCTAAGAAGAGTACCTTTCTTGGTTCAAGGAATTGAAACCAAGCAAAGCTAAAGACTGAAAATGGAGTGAGGTAAAACTCCAATTCCCACCCTTTATAAAGAAAACTTTGGGAGGAGTTAAGTGCTCCACCCTCCAGACCTCTAATCAGAAGGGAGAAGAAGCTGAAAGAAGTGGCAGGATGTTAAGTATCCAAGGTTCAGCTAACTGTATGTTGATAAAATTAGAAGTGACCCAACCTTTCTCTATGGCATGTTGTGAGGAAAGTGCAATATCTATGTGAATTTTTATTCCTAGAATACTACTCTCAAAGCTGTTTATTTTATATCTTATTTTCACTATACCATCATAAGTTTTAAGCACTACTGCTCATGTTTAATCACAAACTTAGTTTCCCCATCAAATCTGTGACTTAAAAAAAGTTTGCTATGTTCTTAAGTGTATTTTTATTATTTCCAGAAACTAGCATTCATTCATAGCACAAGCTATCTCTAATGTTATCATGGAAGTCTGTAATGGAAATTCTCTTTGCAAAAATTGTGGAGAAGCACTTTACACATCAAACAAAAGATTCCTGGATTTCCACTGAGAGGAAGCATTACTAAATGCTGTAAAGAGAGCAAGTGTCCCTAGAAAGGGATCTACCTGAAAGCTAAGAAGGAAACTTATTAAGAAAGTAACACTGATTTTTCACTATATAACCAAAGGCCCAACATGCTCAAATCAGAATTACAAATTTTGTTCCAGCAAGGACCTCAGAGGTTATCTCATTTTATAGATGAATAAATTAAATTCAAAATAATTAAGGTGCATTGGCCAAAAGTTTCACAGATACAAAATAGGAGAGAGAAGATTTCTGATGCCAAGTCTAGTGGTCTTTCTACTAGGTCTCCCAAGGATATTGTATCAGATGATGGAATCAATGTCCTGACAATATCAGAGATAAATAACCATCTAAGGTCCCTTTCAGCTCTAAGTCTGGTTCTTTGATCTCTGGGCCTTAAATTGCCAGCTTATAATAGGGATAGGAAGATATGAACCCAAGTTCCCTAGCTTGAAATCTAGTCATTTTTTTACTCTGTACTACAGATATGTATGTGAATAGCCCTACCTTACCTACTAGACTGTAATATAAATGGAAAAGGACTGTTTCATATTTTTTCCCACTTATTCTTTCAAAAGTTTAGTTACTGTTGGATTGACTGCTTCCATTTTTTGAAATTATAATGAAAATTGACTTATAATATATTTTTTAGAAAAGAACAATCCTGATTAACCAACATGACATGACATTCACTAGACATATACTACCTGTGTGACTTTGGGGTAGTTATTTAACTACTTTGGTTTTCCAATCAAAAAAGTTTTCTGGAGGTTTCTTCTAGCTCTAAATTTATGATACATCAAAAGACATTGCTATTTAGAACTCTATCAAATTGCCCTCGGTTTGAGGTCTTTATCTAGACAACTACTTTTCTAAATCAATGAAAAATGCTTTGCAAATGTTCAAATTCTGTTCATCACTAAAATATTCTATAACCATTGATATTAGATAGGAAACGCTCAATTTGCTAAAATGTAAATTTGCCACTCTTTTTTAAAAAGTAGACTTTTATTGATATCTTTTGTTTTTATATTGTCTAGATCAGTGATGGGCAAACTTTTTAAAGAGGGGGCCAAAGGAAAGGAAATGCTCATCTGTGAGTTTGTTTCTAAGGTAACCCTTTTGAAGTTTCATTGTATTGTATCCTACTCATTGTATTCATCAGATAAGGAACAATGTCGGTGGCTTGATAGAACATTTCAGCCCCCCCCCCCAGTTTGCCCATCACTGGTCTAGACTTTTTCCAGTAGATAACCATCCCCTATAACAAAGACTTCTTTGTTACTACTTTGATATTATATACACCATTCCACATCTGTGGACTCTCCACTTCTTTAAATGAAAGGAGTTGGAAGATGAGTGGAGTTGTGTTTTGTCATAACACTTCTTTTAGGGCATACTTGTTATCATCTTTGATAATTTTATGGTGATTTTTCTTTTGATTTTCACTAGTGAAGTTACTGTATATGATCATATCACTTTTCATTAGTTCATGTAAACCATTCCATGCTTCTCTGTATTCATTATGTTCCTGATCCTTGTAGCAGAGTCATATTCCTTTATATTTGTGTATCTCCATTCATGAGTAAATGAAAGAAGCCATCTTTTCAACAAAAATGTTCTCCTAGGAATTCTGCATGACTGCAAATCATAGAAAACCATAAATCAAAATAGCACGAAGGCAATTGGAGTGACAGATAGTGAGTGTAAGCAGGAGGTAGCATATTAACAAAGATGATTTCCATATGAGAAGTGGCACAAAATTTCTCATCAAAAACATACATGGCCCAAAAATATGTTATCAAGAATGAGCAATCACAGATGGAAAGTCCAAGAACAACCCATGTATTAAAGAAATATTAAAAATAACCAGAGAGTTGGGTCCAATCATTCCAGAGAACTATTTGGAAATATGTCCAATGGGCTATAAAAAACTGTGCATACCCTTTGATCCCATTAAATACTGCTAATAGGTCTACATCTCAAAGTGATCAAAGAAAAAGGAAAAGGACCCATATGAAAAATATATAGCATCTATTTTTGTGGTGGCAAAGAATTAGAAATTGAGGGGATGCCTGTCAATTGGGGAATTGCTGAACAAGCTGTGGAATATGACTATGATGGATAATATTGTGCTATAAGAAATGAAGAACAGGATATTTGTAGTAAAACCTGGGAAGACTTACATGTATATAAACTGATGCAAAAGCACAAGTTGAAGAACATTGCACACAATAACAGCAATGTTGTACAGTGATCAACTGTGAATGACTTAGTACACTAAACAACACAATTCTAAAGTATTCATAATGAAAATTGAGCAGCTAGGTGATGCAGTGGATAGAGTTCAAGGCCTAACACCAGGAATCTTCTTGCATTCAAATCTGGCCTTGGACATTTAATAATTATGTAATCCTGGATAAGTTACTTAACCCTTTTGACCTTAGTTTCCTCATCTATGAAATAAGCTAGAGAAGGAAATGGCAAACCACTCTAGTATATTTGAAAAAAAAAAGACCCAAAAGAAATTATAAAGATACGAGTATGATTTAAACTTTTGAACGAGAACAACACAATAAAAAATGTTAACTCCCTCCAGAGAGAACTAATGAATTCTGAATGTGGGTTAAAGCATATTTTTTCACTTCGTTTTTATTGCCTTTTTTCAATATGAGTAATATAGAAATATGTTTTGCAAGACTATATACATGTATAATAGGTACCATTTAATTGCCTGGATGGATCGAGGAGGGGCTGGAGGGAAGGAGAAAATTTGGAACCCCAAATTTTAGAATCAATGATTAAAAGAAATAACCATATGAGGCTCATTAAGGTATGGAAAGGATTTATTGAAATACATGAAAAAGAATCACAAAGAATAAGAAGACGTCCATATAGATGAAGAGAATACCCACATCTATGAGACCATGAATCTACTGAGGTATTGAGAATATCATAGAGCTTATTCTCTTCAAGAATTTGAGGCCCAGAGAGGGAAATAAGATGACTTGCTCAATATCAAAAGAGTCAGTAAACTATAGGATTTTTGGACGTTTCATTTTTCTCTGATTACATGTAAAAACAAATTTTAACATGGTTTTAAAAAATTGTCATGAATTCTCTCACTCCTTCCCCTCCCCCTTCACTGAGACAAAAAGCAATCTGATACAGATTCTGCATGGGTAACCATATAAAACATTTTCCCATATTAATCCTTTTGTGGAAGGAAACTCAAACAAAAAGAATTAAGAAAGAAAATGAAAAAAAGGTTAGTTTGGTCTGGATTCACATTCCATCAGTTCTTTCTCTGGAAGCAGATGGAATTTTTAATCATGAATCTCTTGGGACTGTTTTGGATCATTATATCACTGAGAATAGTAAGTCATTCACAGTTGTTCATTGTACAGCTTTGCTACTTCTGTGTACAATGTACTCCTGGCTCTGCTTACTTCCCTCTGCATCAGTATCTGTTAAGTCCTTCCAGGTTTTTCTGAAATCCTCCTGCTCATCATCTCTTACAGCACAATAGTATTCCATTATGATCACATACCACAACTTAGCCATTTCCTAATTAATGGATATCCCTTCACTTTCCAGTTCTTTGCCCCCATAAAAAGAGTTACTTTAAATATTGTTGCATCTAGAGATCCTTCTCCTTTTTGTCTTTACTCTCTTTGGGATACAAACCTAGTAACAGTATTGTTGGGTCAAGGGTATACCACACAAAAGGTGTACCTTTTCCATCATCTTGGTTCTGCTCCTCCTTCCCCAAACTGTAGTTTACCTGCCACTCTCACACCATCCACCCTGTCTGAAATGTGTTCCCTCCTCACCTCCACCTTGTAAAATCCTTTTCCTTCAAAGTTCAATTCTGGCACCACCTACCCCATGTAGCCTTCCATGATTCCTGAGAAGACATTCTCTCCTTCCTCAGATACAAGGTATTCCAAAAGTCTTAAAATATTTTAAGCTACCAATGCTATTAAAGCACTAAGACTTTTAGGACAGCCTGTATTACTATATTACTAGAACACTTTTCCTGGATCTTTCCCTGACTTAATCATTCCTTTCCTTCCTTATATAAATTCCTTAAAGTCAAGTACTATTTGTTTTGTGTCTTTCTTTTCCTAACACCCAGTAAAGAGTTCTTCATATAGCAAATGCTTAACAAATCAGGGTGGAATTCAAGTGAAGAGAGGAAAAACACTAGAATCATTGAATGCCAGAACTATATAGGACTACGGAGATGATTCAATCCAATTCTACCATTCTACAGATATAGAGAGCCAGCTCTATATATTTTTGGGAGTCCTGAGTGGAGTTTAGTGGCATTGGATTGAAAAGACAGGAAACAGAAACTGAGAACAGCCAGAGTAGTGGTTAACCCATGGCTGCTCCAACTGCTATGGAGTTTAGAGTTTATTTATATACTGGTTTCAAACAAAGAACACAGAGAAAGAATCACAGCTGTGAAGGGGTTACAAATCATACAAAACCCATTAAAGTCTAAAAGTAGAGAGATAGATACAGGGACAAGGGTCAAATTCCAACCACCAATTAGTAGGGGGTTAATTCTGGGAGCAGAAACATATTTCATAGAGATTTTTACTAATTGCGTTCTGCCTTGATTTATAGGACTGCACCTGGTCAGATAAAGTCTTATCTCTATCTTTGTCTGTGTCTGGCCTTGACTATATTTTTTAGAGTTCAGGTTTCTTAATTATCAAAGAGAGAAATTGTTAACTCAGTAGCTGCTGGTCTGCCAAGGACTCAAAGCTTTCCAATAAAGAATATTGAGAAAAGGTGGGGATCTGAAAATGAGTCAAAAGAGGAGTCTCAGATTTTTACCTTAGATCGCCCATTTGGTCTGCTACCTGACATGCAGTGCAGAAAAAATCATACGCACAGTTTTACTTGCTGATGATTTTGTAATGGGATCCAGATAAAAATATCTATTACAGACTCTATTACTCTAAATGACTCCCAATAGCCTCTTGGAGGGGTCAAGTTGTTTTTGGATTAACCAAACTGCTGGTACTAGAGCTTTTCAGGGCTCAGGTGACCAGGACCAAAAACAAAGACTGCCTCAGCTTGGATTGGTCATGTAGGGAATCCAGATAACAGGCCCTACCCTGACCCTATTTCTCCAATTGGCTCTCTACATACAGATAGGGGATTTACTTTCCTTTACTTGATTTAAATAATCAAGATATTTATTCAAGGTCACCTAACTAGGAAGTATTTTTGAGCTAAGCAGATGTCAGGATCAAAGACTAAAATTGGGAATGGACTTTAAGAGTCAGTGAGTCCAGTAAAAGCAATATTGTATGATAATCAACTGTGAAAGACTTAGTTACTCTCAGCAATACAAAGACCTGGGATAATTCTGAAGGACTTATGACAGAATACTATTCACCTACAGAGAAAGAACTGTTGGGATCAGAAGCAGACGAAAGCATATTATCTTTCACATTAATTTATTTATAGTTGTATTCTAGGATTTTGGTTTTATATGAGTATTCTCCTACAACAATGATTGATATAGAAGTACGTTTTACATGATAATACAAATATAATCCAGATCAAATTGTTTACCATCTTCAAGAGGAGGGAGGGAAGGGAGGTAGGAAGACAATCTGGATCTTATAATTTGCAAAAATGTATGCTAAAATTGTTATTACATGTACGGAAAATAAAATATCTTTGAATTAAAAAAAGAAGTCAGTGAGTCCAGCAGATCACAATCATTTTTGTGTCACAGACTCCTTTAGCAGTATGGTGAATTCTCTGAAATCCTTCTTAGAATAATATTTTAAAATACATAAAATAAAATGCATAGGATTAAAAGGAAACAATTATACTGAAATATTTATCAAAATATTAAAAAAAACAAGTTGAGGGATATGAGATTAAGAAGTTCTGATTAGTCCAAACCTTTCATTTTATAGTTGAAAAACCTGAGGCCAAAAAAAAGTGACATGAATTTCCCAAGGTTACACAAAGAAAAGTTAGTGGAATATTAGCAACAGTGACCTGCATGAATGAAGAGATATAAAAGATATATATAATAAGTGGCAGAACTGAGCACGAGCCCTCTGACATCAAAAATATCACTTTTGTCAATTGTGTCATACTTTCTCTGAAAGATAAGATTGCATTTCAGTTCTCTTGACTCTTAATTCGCTGATTGTTCCATGGTGTCCTGAAAGTCAAACTTGACTCTAAAACTAAGGCTTGATGACACTGTGAGAATCTCTCTTTAGCTATTTAAAATTTTCACCAAATGCCATCTTATCTCTTTTCCAAGTGTGCAAGTAGAAAAAAAGGAGAATGCATGTGCTCTACAGGCACAGCGAAAGAAATAAAACCATAACACCTCCTTTACTCACTTTCAGAATGTTACCTTTAAATATATGTCCAGAAGTCAATGAATCCATGATTCTTCTGATATGGGCCTTCTTTCTAGTGCTTCCAATCTTACACATAGTCTCCTACCATTCCCCATTTGAACAAATCCTCTCAGAAAGTCTAAGGGGATCTGTCCAATGTGCTGAAAGGTCCTTCTCAGGCCTTTTTTATATTTCATACAGGGATGGTACATCTTTTGTCATTTATTTTCATTATTATTCAAATACTTCTTTTAAACTATGTTATAAATTCCTTTATTTGTATACAAATATCACCAATTACTTGTATTTATGTATTATTCACAACTTCTATGCAAAAGGGGAAAGAACACTGACTCTGGAGTCAAAGGATCAGGTTAGTTTCAAATTATACCTCTGAAACCTACTACTTGTTACTTAGGACAAGTCACTTAACTTCTATGAGCTTTCTCAGTTTCCTCTCAGTTACAAAGTAAGGAGAATGTTTTAGCTTGCTTCAGAGATAACTTCTAGTTCTAGATTTATAAATATTTATATAGAGAGAAATGACTTCATATATAAAGGTGACTTCATTAAATAGCCCAACTCTATGGAACATCTCACTGTTAAATATGAATTCTCCTTACCGTGAAGCCATAACTTGGAACGTTTTTCTTAACAATAACTTCCTTTTCCATGATGTCTTCATTCCTCTGTGGAAATTTTTTCCCTCTAGATAAAGTTTGCAGCAGAAATCAAGGAAGATGAAACTTCAGCAGTGAAATAGAGCACACACACATACACACACAAACACATACGAATATGTCAGGAGAAGCTAGCCTTAGAAACTTGAGATGGAATGGAATAAAATCCCTGCACAGGGACCAAAAAGTCTCTCAAGACAACAACTACCAGCAGCCAGTGTCTTTTGAGAACACTCCTACTCCCAACAAACTGTTCCAGGAGAGAAAAGAGGAGACACTATAACAAAAGAAATGTATTTATTGAAGCCAGTACACAGCCTCTGCTGCCAATCTACCACTGAAATAATGAACAAAGTAGATGGATCATTTTTTTTACTCCTATGGGCCTATGTGGAAATCCTGTGCAAACAGATACATTGCTGGCATACATAGAGAGGTATATGTTTGTATGTAGACATCGACATATTTTTCAGAAGGGCTTCAAATCCGTGTTGAGAACCTAGACCAGTGACTTCGCCCATAATGAAAAAGCACATAGCCTCCTTTGAAAATTAACTGAGAAGAGACTTGTTTTCCACCAGCCAAAACTATAGTATTGCCACAAAAAAGGTACCCTTTGACTTGAGCCTCTGACTGCCATGGTTAAGAGGAAGGAGAAAGAAGGGAAGCAAATAAAAGAAATGAGTAGGAAACAGGAGGTGGAAGATTTGTCCTAAAAAATCTATTCTGACAATGAGCCTGAGCCAATGCAGAGGATCACGGAGAGGGTGAGACAAAACTTCCAGCAACATGGCATTTCATATACAATGGCAGCAGTGATTAATACCTATGCTTTGCAGCAAACATGGACCATTAATTATGGGCAACACATTGGGCTGTTTATGTATCCTTTAAGGTGGACTAAAAATAGGAATTTGAGTTCTCGGCAAAAAAAAAATCCCCAAATAGGTATTCATCAATAATGGAGCCTACAGTGGTTTCACCATTTTTCATTCAAGGTATGGCTGCCATGTCTACAGAGAGTGACCACTCTCTATAGTCAGCTATAGGGAAAGCAATTTTCATTATACCATACCATTCCATCAGTTTTCCATTCAAAAACAAATCAATTGATTGAATTCAATTAACATATATTAAGTGCCTGACACTGTACTAGTTGCTGGGGCTACAACAACAAAAATGTAGCAGTCTTTACTCTCAGGGGATTTATATTCTTCTCAATATTGGGAAAGTCAATTATCTGCAAAGTCCTTTTCTTGGGCACAAGAAGGGAAAGAGAAAGGAAAGAGAATGTGAAGTCCTTGAAGGTAGGCAAATTTTTGTTTTTATCTTTGGATTACCAGCACCAAGCAGAGTATCCAGTAAATTCTTGTTGAACCAGAATATATCCCAAAGAGAAAGCAAACTAACAAAATTTATAATTTCATAGCATCTTAAGATTAATGAAATAGTTTGCTTACCAAAAATCCCTGTAACATAGGTGACACAGGAAAAGAATACTACTTAGTTCCCTTGGAAATTCTGAGACTTAAAAGAGAAAGTAAATTAAAATGTTTTGCTATCCTGGCAGTGTTCTATATATGTGAGCTGTTGTTGTTGTTGTTGTTGTTGTTGTTAGGGTTAAAAAGAGAATTAGAGTTCTAATTCTAATTATTATTATTATAGAAAAATCAGTCTTTATCTGGTCCAATGGAGTCAAAATTGAAATGGTCCTGAGACAAGTCGTTCTGATATTCTTTCATATTTAATATTCCAACAACTACTACCCAGTTAGATACAATAATGTTTTGGTGGTATTCAAAAGTATTAGGATGTAAATTCATCCTTAGTGGGCTCACTGAAAGAATCTTTGGTACCATTCCAGTAGTGGACAGGACAACAGGGTTAACATGCACTTCTTTCCACCTCCAATATGATATTGATCCCTTTGACCAAGTCTCAGTAATTTGAAAGCTTAGAGAGTAAGGACTTGGGATGGCGACAACTTTTCAAATCACTGGTTCTTCAGAGTCTATGGACATTGTAATTATAGCCAGGAAATTGGATTCTAGTCTGTGATGATACTCTAATTTTAGTACTATTTATGGGCAGAATAGCATTAGCCTATCCATTCATTTCTTACCCATCTTTTAAAACTAAAGCTAATAGATGAATTACTGAATACTACAGTACTTGGAACTCAGTAGACACACAATAACTAGTAGCTTACAGTTTGGACTATATGTCTGGGTAATAGAAGAGAAGTTGAATATGACCTCCAATACAGTAAATCTAGGAATCTAGCAGAATAAGAGTCATTGAGGTCATTGGGAAATGCCCCTTTTTCATCATCTTGAACTATACCCTCACGTCTTCTTCAAGGGGCTATAGGCAGAGAAATGACACAGTCTAGAAGCATAGCCAGCCCCAGATGTAACCATGTAGCTCACCAAGCAGTTCTTCCCCTCAAAGATAGGTACACTGAATGTTATCTTTCTTCCTCTTGGAAATTCCTGTACAGTCTTGCAAAAGACCTATAGGTAAACACACTATCTTTGGTTGCATTGTTTACACTGGAGCAATTCTTGCACTCTCCTTATACTCGTCTCCTTTTCAAGTGAATTACTGTCTTTCATTTGTTCTTCTGGATCTCATGTAAAAGAGGAAAAAATAATCACCAAAACAAATCCACATTTTCAAATTTTTGCTTCTGTAGCCCATTAGCTTTATCAGCACATCTGTCACCAGGAGACTCTCTTGCAGGGCTGATGCCAAGCCAGGCTTCATTAAAGCCATCCTTTTTGCTGAAGCCCCAGAATTGGGGATCTCTGCCGGAGGGAAGATGGCCATTTCCTGCACGCCATGACTCTTCTCAACCCCAACGCAGTCTGAGTAAAGGTGAGGATGGGGGCTTTGAGCTGAGGTTTTCCTTCCAGGGAGCATCAGCTGTCAGTTGACTTGGAGAGATTCAACTCACAGAACAGTATAAAAAGAACTAACTTTGATTTTACCTTCCCTCAGGCACAACACGGTGGAGGGGTTTTCAGTCATGTTTTATAGAATATAAACTCCCTAACAGCAGCACATTAAAAGCACAAGGAGTGCAGGAGTGAGGGACTCTCTTGGGGTGTTCAGAGCCCTTTCAGACCTCAAGGAGACATTTAAAATGCAGAATGCCCATTCAAGGTGAGTGTAATATAGACCACACGTTAAATGCATACCAAAAAAGTTAATTAGGGCCACTGATTGGGAGTTTTTATATAGCAGACCCTCCAGGTTAAGAGAAGAGACAAACCTCATCATGATGAAACTAGATGAAACTATTACAAACTTTAATTAGACAATCTTACTTAGTCAAACTACCTTTAGGATTAACTAGGAATATAGAAGTAATAGTCCACAGGAAGGCAGTTCACCATTCTACCACTGTGGGCCTGAGCACTACACTTCATATTCATTTAAATTAAATTATTATTGATGATTTATGCTTCCAAGCCACTTCCAGAAAAACTGTTCCATGCTTCATCCCACTCCCAACACTGAGTGAACCTTTCTTTGTAACTAAGAAAAACAGTTAAGTAAAACTAACCAACATGGGAATTATGTCCTACAACATATGCATCAATCTGCACCCAGAGTCAACCACCCCTCCACGTAAAGGAAGAAGAATTTTCTCATCTCTTCCCCACAGCCAAGATCAGTTGTTACAATGCCATACATAGCTACATAGCTTTTGGCTTTGTTGAACTACTGTTTTCATTCCCATTAATGAAGTCATTATGCATATTTTCCTTGGTTCTGATTGCTTTTTCACTCTGTATGGCTTTGTACAAGTCCTTCCCCATGTCTATATTCTGAACATTTGCCATTTCTTAATATCTCATTACATTCATTATACCAATATTTGTTCGTTATTCCACGGCCAATGAGAGCCCATTTTTTCCCCAGTTCTTTGCCACCATAAAAAAATGGTGCTATTAAGATTCTGGCCTGCATGAGTCTTTCTGCTATGAAAGTCTTAAAGAATGTCCCAGCAGTGAGATCTCTGGGTATGAACTATTTGACTAATTACAAAGTATTTTCTAGAATAGCTATACCAATTTATAACTCTACCAACAGCATATTAGTATGCCTGTCTTTGTGTGGCCGTCTAAGACAGGCCGTTTTTATCTTTTGGTGTCTCGCTGATTTTGCTTGGTGTGAGGGAAAAAAACTTCACTGTATTTCAAACCTTGATACCAAGGGTTGATAGCATGTGCCCTGGGAACATGGCATCCCCTTGTCAGGCTGGGCAATGGAAGCATGAGGGGAAAAAAAGAATGAAAATCTCATAGGCGCAATCAGCTCCAAATCTAATGATAAGACTGGAGATCAGGTAGGAGATGCACTGACAGAAATGTATAGTAAAGACCTATCAGCCCTTCTCCATGAAGATCTTGTACAAGTGTCACTGATAATCATCTTCCAGAGATATGTCATAGTAATAGCAAGTCTTCCTAGAAAAATCAAATATAACATTTCAATCTAACTTCTTGGGCCTGAAATAGAGAGGTTAACTTTCTTGTTTTACCTCTGAGGTAAGGAGGAAGGAAAATGACTCATTAACTTCTTTCGTGGCAACCTAGGGATCACTTTGTAGACCAAAGACAACAGTGGTATATGTTTTCCAAACTACAACTTACTGGATACGCTCCAATTGGTTTTCTACCAAGTTCACAATGCATGAGTAGACCGTATTAACACCTGCCTCTTGAATATGGTGATGAAATACTCAAAGCTTATATTGATTATATTTTCTCAGGGTGTTTCAAAAATGCAGTTTGAAGCTTTTGCAGAATATACAACAAGCACGTCAAGTTAAAGTACAATGCATTTTCCTACATTGTTTTCTTGTTTTTAAACACAGCATTAAATATTTTTCTCTTTCAAAAATTTAACTGAGTCAAAGAAGATTTTCTTTTGCTTTGCCAAACATGGCAAACAATGATGATACTGACCAAGCACAGAGGAAGACTTTCACTATCTTGATACCAAGCCAATTCTCTATTTATGAACTTCGTTGACATGATCTCACAATAAACAAACATTCACTGACCTGTGAGGATTCTGCTAAGATCTTAGCATAAGTTTTAATAGCTTAAAACTGTACTAAGATTTTTGAGGGAGGCACTAGGTAAAGCACTTTCCATGTACTATAACAGATGTGTACCACAACCATGGAGGTACAAGTATTATTATTCACATTTTACACATGAGGAAATTGAGGCCCAGTGATGCTAAGTGACTAGTTCAGAAGCACACAGTTAAGTGTAAAAGGCAGGATTTGAAATCTGGTCTTCTGGCTATACTAGGCCCATCCCTTTTTCCACACTGGTATATATTTTATTTTGCCCTATTTCAGGAATTTGGGATTACTGATTTAGAGCTGCAAGGGATCTCAGAGGTCATCTAATCCAATGTCATCATTTTAAAGGTGAGGAAACTGAGACTCAGAGATGAAGAGGGACTTGCCCGGGTCAACACAGGTTATTACTTAGCCAAAGATTCAAACCCAGTGGATCTAACTCCAGATGTGATCCATTAACCAGGCTTCTCAGTCAATTACTATGCTCCTATCTGACAAAATTCTTCAAGGCCTCCTCCTTCTGGCCACAATGCTGGTCCTCCAAGGCTCCTATTAGGACATAGTGTTTACTTGGACCATCTTTCCCTCCATCAGCTATTGACAACTCACACAGTCCCCCCCTCTCCCTCCACCATCCCAAATGAACGAGGAAGTGTAAATTCTCCCAGACCCATTATGGCTAATCAGGCATGTCCCAATGACTCATCTTTTACTTATTATTCCATTAAAGCCTTTTCCCAGTGCACACCTTGTGGATTTGGACTTATTCCTTTACAGGACTTCCCATGCTACAACCCAGACTCCAAACATGAAAACACCAATATATTATCCATGGGTTCAACCTCTCTTCCTCTGCTGGTATATCCATATTGGAGTACAGGAAGACACTTTTAAACTACAAATACTCATTCTCAATTTTTTTTTCCTTCTTTGCTCTGGCTCTGATTCTATATATGCAAAAATGTGCCTTCTTTCCTCTCCCAGAAAGATGTGCTTAAATTCCATTTTCTTTAGAGACTTTAATTCACTGTCACAATTAGTTGTCATCTGGTTTTGACATGCCTGCAACAAGAGCTGCTATGGGGCTGTTCCAGTCCAAGGAGACATCCCGTTGGCATGCAGCTGAATGGCTCCTTCTATCTGCGTCTCCTTTGCCCCACCTCCCCAATCAGTTTATTACATCTTTCTGTCACTAAATTCTCAATCATCTATGCTTGCCTCTGATTTCTAATAATTTGATCCTAATCTATCCCCCGAAAAGCAATTCACCTGAGCAAACTCCTGCCAAAGAGGGAAGCATGGCTTGGGAAGATATGGAGAATTGCCTTTGCTTCTTATTCCAGGTCAGTCTCCTGCATTAGGGCTACCGTGTTTGCTTTTTAGCAATAGGCGTTTTCAACAACTGACAAGATGACTTGCTAGAAGCCAGACACCATCCTGGGCTGGAGCCAATATTCTTTGAATTCCCTTAGAAATGAATCACTGTCGATTATCATTTGCAAGTGGGGGTGGGGAGTTTGCTCCAATTTCTCCTGCGGATGGGCTTTGTGAGGCAAGATTGTCTGTAAGACAAATTCTTCATGGTGATTATGGCCCAGGAACAACACGGACGCTTCCGTGCTCCTGCCATTTAATGGAAGCCCGCCACCCCACCAATTACTGTAGCTTCTTGTCTCCCTTATCAGTGGATATTGGATAGAAATTAATCAGACTTCATGCAGAGCAGTTATGCTGCTCCCCTCCCCCAAAACTTAATTTGACATCCTGGTTTGTCTATATGTCATGCTTTGCTGCCTTTTATGTACAAATCTTAGAAGGTGTACGCTTCATTTTCGCCATGTGATTGTGCAAACCTTCTCAGAAAGCCTGATCTGACAATGAGGGGAAACACAAAGTCTCAGGTCTTCTTTAGTGATGCTCTCTGAGGTTGCTTTCCCTTGGTTCTCACTCTTGCTAACTAAGAAGGAAGTAATCTGACATAAGTTGTTATTTTCCTTTCTGGGCGCTCTAGGAAGGCTTCCGGAGTTCTTTCGGTCTTTCATAGTCTGGAAAAACAAAAGCAGGATTGCCTTTGCCAGCAAAACCCAGCTCAAGACCAGTCACCAAAGTGCTGGAAATGTCCCCTAAAACACCCTATATTTGGAGATTTATTTTCAGAAAAAATTCACCCTGATTTTGGCCAATCCTCTTTTCCACCAATCAAAGCGCAGATCCCTCCTTAAGGGCAAGCGCAGACCTTGGTTACCTCACAGGATTTGAAAGAATTCCATTCGAAAAGCATTTCTTAAATGAAATGTGCCAGGCATTGCGCTAGAAACGAAGGATACAAAGATAGAAAAAAAGGTGATTTTTGTCTTTAAGGGGCTTATGGAGAAAAGAGCAGAGCCATAAACCTTGACTATGCCCAAGGCACGTGTCCTGTATATAGTCATCCAATGCCACAAACATCTCAGGTCAACATAGATCCAAAAGGGCTCCATGGTAAATGAACCAAGCACAGAAATAGTGCCCCTTTTGCCTGGTTTCTCTGAGGAGGGCAAAGGTATGGCAAGGGGAAAGCTCCACTTTTAAAAGCTTTCACATGGCTTCCCTGGAAACATTCAAGCCACCCTCACTTCTAGTCATAAATACTGAAGAAGTGAACACAGTGGAGGCAAGCCTGTTGTGTCTCAGTCGCTGATAAGCTAGGGGATGAGATTCTGAATACTATGCTTTACTGCAGATTTTTTTTTAAGTCTGAGTGACCATCATCCTTTTAAGAGAATATCAGCATCCAGTGACAAAGCTGTTAATACGGAGGTGGCATGGGTGCCAATTAAACTAAAAAAGCACCATTTTAAGCATCAACTATATGCAAACCACTATGCTAGGTACTGGGGATAGGAAAGGGGACAGGGCTGGAGTTAAGAGTTCATTCCTGCAGGAAACTCCCTGATGAGAAAATTCCTTCTGCCAAGGTAGCTTTTCTGCAACTGAGACTCATTCTTTTTTTTTTTTTAATTTTTTTTAAAACCCTTAACTTCTGTGTATTGGCTCCTAGGTGGAAGAGTGGTAAGGGTGGGCAATGGGGGTCAAGTGACTTGCCCAAGGTCACACAGCTGGGAAGTGTCTGAGGTCAGATTTGAACCTAGGACCTCCTATCTCTAGGCCTGACTCTCAATCCACTGAGCTACCCAGCTGTCCCTGAGACTCATTCTTAATCTGAGAACCATGAGGGGGCGCAATTCCATGAACTTGGATGAGAAGAACTTAAATCCTAATTTTCATTAATTACTGGTTTCTTTTGTAATCCTATGAACATTATTCTGACAAGGGGTCCATAGGCTTCCATAAGCTGCCAAAGTTAGAGGATCTGTCCTAGAGAGCTGCCTAGGGCACTGAGATTAAAAGACTGAACCAGAGTCACAAAGCAGTTATGTGCTAGAAATGGGACTTGACCCCAGGTTATTTTCCTGTCTTCTAGGTTGGCTCTATGTCCAGATTTTGATTATGTCTTTTTGGAGAGGGGAGAGAGAAAATGAGAAGACTAGGTGAAAAGAATCCCTTTCCTCAAGAAGTTTACTTGAGCAAGGGGTAGGGGAATGATGTATTTGGGAACCTTTTCAGGAGGAATTTAGGGAGGGTTTTCCTTGACAAATCAAATCAAGAAAAATTTTAACTCAAAGACAAACATCTCCATTCCTGGTTGAGTTTGCCCTGAGTTATTTATTCTCGAAGTCTCCTGGCACAAGGTGATACCAGTTTAGCAGTAAGAGAAACTATATTTTCTGGTGTGATATTTATTATCTACAGAATCAACTAGATTTGGCAGAATGAATTTGTACCTCAACTTCAAACCACACTGTGCCTTCCAAAACAAAATCAGTGAAATGTGATTTACTGCCACTCATGGAAAATATGGAATGCCATTTTAATATGGTTTAACATTGTCGTGGTTTCTAATAACTTCAAATCATTTTACTTCTCATTTCAAGCCCAGAAAATAATTTAGCAAAGCAAGAAAGAAAATGTGATAGGGGCTGAAGGTCAGAGTTCAACATGTGTATACTCCTGTCCTTTACTTCCCTCCAAGGACATCCTTGTTTTGATAGTCACTGCATACACAACCTTTGTCTCTCCAATGGTGATAAAATTCTTCTAGAAATAGGAAAACTCATTATTGCCTGAGATCTTGGGGCTGCAAAAAGAGGAGGGAAGTACAAAGAAAGGCAGAAAAATAGTAGGGACAAGGGAGGAATGAGGGTCTGATCTACAAGTTGGGACTAGACCTGTTGAGCCACAGTGACGTGTTAGTATGGTACAGTTGTGGAGTCAGGGGACCAGGATTCAAATCCTAACCCTGATACTTCCTGTTTCTGTGACCTTGACAAATTACTTCCCCACTCTAGATCAATGTCTCTTTCACTTTAGCCCTGACTGTATAATGAATCAATCACCTAAGATAGTATTTAGTCCCAACTATGGTAGAAAAAGTAGACTAGTGGCTCCATGATCTAGTTTGATCCATGGAAGAGACAAAGCAAAAGGAAGGAATGAAAACTTGCTATGATAAAAAAAGTTGATCCATTTTGCCTTGATTATTTCTAATCTTAGAGGCAGCTAGATAATACAGTGACTAATTCATTGATTGATTATTAAGTGCTTACTACATGCCAAGCACCATGTTAAGTAATGGGGATGCAAAAGATAGTCCCTGCCCTCAAGGAGGTTATAGTCTAATGGGAAGGCATACCAGGCCTGGTGTCAGGAAGACCTGAGTTCAAACTTAGCCTCAAATACTTTCTAGCTATCTATAAAATGGGGATAAAACACCACCTATTCTGCAGGGTTGTTATGAAGACTAAATGAAATAATAATTGTAAAGCACTTAGCATAGTGACTGGCACATAGTGGGTCTTATACAAATGCTTATTTTTTTCCCTACCTTTCTCAGGGTCTCATTTTTCTTACCTAAAAATAGGAATAACAATCTCTTTAGTACCTAACTCACATGGTAATTGTGAGGCTCAAATGGCACCATGCATATAAAGTGCTTTACAACTTTTAAAATACTACCTAAGTGGCAATTTGTTATTATTGTTGTTATTATTACCATCATTTCCTTTTTCTGTGGGTTTGACACTGAAATGATACTGGGACAAGTTGCTCTTTTGCTATTATGACTTGGTATTTATTAATGGTTATACAGACTACTGTAGCAGTGAATAAAAAACAGCTATTTGGAATCAAATAAAAATTTAGGGAATCGGTTCTTAAATCATAGTCTCACTGAGAGCATCCTTGGTCCTAGCAGACTGTCTGCCCCTAACAGAGGTGTGACAGATATGAAATACAGACAAGACAGTCATTTCACTGAAGACATTTATTTTGCTTGATTATGCATATTTCTTTTGAAGGTTTTATTTTTATTTTATTTTTTATTCTTCCAAGAAGTGAGGAAGAGATACGAAAGAGAGAGAATAAATGCTTGTTAATTGAAAGGTAAAAATTTAAAAACATATTTAAGTCCAGGACAATAGGAATGAGATGTAGTTCACCCGTTCCCGTGTACTTTTGATCTCCTTGGCCAGATGTCTACACTGTAGATGCTTTTTGTTTTAATATCTTGGAGATAATGTATAATTGATATGGCAACATCTCTCAAAAGCAATGTCCTGTGATTTTATGAATCAATGTTATGTGTGAGAGATTAAGGGCAACATGATGATCTTTCATAATGGGTCAGTAGTCCAATTTAATGGCTGATGTCTCCAGAATATTTTGAGATCTGTTTTGAGAGTATGGGCTTTCATTTCTTTCCTTTTTTTAGTCTTAAGTACACATTATAGACACTTAAATTTGATATTACATGTATCAGCCAGGTATTGATATAATATCTAATGCCTGGCCCTATGAGGCAGAAGAGTACTTCTTTATGGTTCTACATTTCCTTCATGTGGTTCTTACTAGTTGCCAATAACTGCTACTTAGACTGTTGTGTGAAAGTCCCAGAATAATTTTACATTTTCTGCCAGAGATGCTACAAAACTTATTTATTTTTGATGATCATAAAAAGTACTAGTCTTAGTTTTAATGACTGAGAAACAGTATGACATAGTAGATAGACAGTCTTGGGGTCAGAAAGAAATAAGTTTAAACTCAGGCTATAACACATGCTGGTTGTGCAACATTGGCTATTTAACCTCACAACACCTGCCATTGAACTTTCTAAGATGATAAGAAAAGGTATTGATCTTCATCGAGAAAAGAAGTTTCTTCTCTGGGAACTCCCCATACTAATAAAATCACAAATCTAGACCAAAAACAACAAGAAAAAATCTTTTTACCTAATTCACCTGATAGTTGAATTCAAACTAAAAAAATGTTCAAACTGAAAAATCATTTTTCAGAATTCCAGTCTAAGTACACCCAGCTCCTTTACAAGGTCAGTTGTTTTGTTATTAGGCATACTTTGGGGGAGTTTATATTAAGTAAAAAGTTTCAGTGTTCTCAAGTTCTTCAACTTTTCCATTTCCCCATTTTATTATTTCCTATTTTAGTTAGTCTAGGTTTAAGAATTTAGTTTTTCCTTTTTCTTTTTTTATAATTGCTCTTTGCTGGTCTGCAATACATTATTTTGTGACTTGGTGAAGAGAGTACTATTTTTAACATATTTTACAACTATAGTTAAAAACAATTTTAACATTCATTTTTCAAAATGTTGAGTTTTAAATTCTCTCCTTCCCTCTATCCTCCCTTCTTTTTTTTTAAAACCCTTACCTTCTGTCTTGGAGTCAATACTGTGTATTGGTTCCAAGGCAGAAGAGTGGTAAGGGTAGGCAATGGGGGTCAAGTGACTTGCCCAGGGTCACCCAGTTGGGAAGTGTCTGAGGCCAGATTTGAACCTAGGACCTCCTGTCTCTAGGCCTGGCTCTCAATCCACTGAGCTTCCCAGCTGCCCCATATCCTCCCTTCTTAAGACAGCAAGCAATTTGATGTAGATTATACACGTGCCATTATGGAAAACATTTTTCCACATTAGTCATGTTGTGAGAGAAAAGAGACAAAAATATGCACGCACTCACACAAATAAAAAAAATACATTTAAAATTGTGCTTTGATCAGCATTCAGTCTATTAATTCTTTCTCCAGAGGTGGATAGCATTCTTTGTCACAGATCCTTCAGAATTATCTTAGATCGTTGTATTGCTGAAAGTAGCTAAATCTTTTGCAGTTGATCATCATACAATATTGCTATTACTATGTCCAATGTTCTCCTGGTTCTACTTACTTCACTCTTCATCAGTTCATGTAAGTCCAGGTTTTGCTGAAATCATCCTGTTCATCCATTTTTATAGCACAGCATTATTCCATTACAACCAGATACCACAACTTGCTCAGCCATTTCCCAACCAATGGTCATCCCTTGAAGGTAGCATTGAGAAAATGTAGCAGTATAAAACCCTTGTTATAACTGGTATAACAATAGCTCTGAACTCACTCTTTCAGAGGGAGGTTGACTACATTTCCCTCTCAGCAGTTGAGTTTTCAAAGTCATTATAAGGTAGTACAGGAACATGTTGAAAATATCCAGGCTTTCAGTTTATTTCATATAAATTTATGACTTTCTACCTAGTGCTATTTGCACTATAGTATTTCCAGCAAGGGGAGTATTATTTGTTCTGATGTATCTTGTCCTCTTGTGATAACACAATAAAAGGGGTTCCACTTACTCCTCTGTCTATAGCAAGTTGATTATCATATGATATCAAGAAGGGCCAACTTGCAATAGGGGCAGCTAGGTGATACAGTATGTAAAGTGCTGGGACTAAAGTCAAGAAGACTCACCTTCCCGAGTTCATCTTCCTGAGACACTTAGTAGCTGTGGGACTCTGGGCAAGCCATTTCTCATCTGTCTAAAGAGCTGAAGGAAAAAAATGCAAACCACCCCAGTATCTGCCAAGAAAACCCTAAATGGGGTCACAAAGGATTGGATGTGTCTGAACTGATGGAACAAACAATAATAGCCTGTCTCCCTATCTATTTCTTTGACTCCCAGGAGCAACTAATGGTCAAGATGCTAACTTGGTTAGTGTTCTTAGCAAAGCTTCCTTCATCAGCACTGCAGGGTTTCTGCCTCTTCCCCTATGAGGCTATCTTCCTCCTGCTAATCCTTTTTTAGCTCTCTTTTATGTACTGACTTTGCAAATGGGAATGTAAGCACTTTGAGTGCAGGGTTTGTCTTTTTCTTTATTGATATTTATATTGCTCACATATAGTATAATGCTGGGCACACAGTAAGCTTTAAATAAATGTTTTTTTCTAATCTGATTTCTAACCTTCCAAAATATCTTCCTCTGTCCCACTTTACCTGCCTAGCACTCAGTATTGTTATACTATGCTAATTTCTCAAGATCCCCAGTATGGCTTTCCCTATGTGTGTTCACTGATGGCTTGAGGAATATGTGGAAGGGTGTGTCTCTGCAGTGAATATAAGGGAAACTCTCCTTGCTATTTACCTTGCTGTACAATTTAACTAAAAGTTCTTTGTTCTGGCTGAGTCAGAAACTCAAATTCCAGGCTTTCTATTCTTTCTTTCCCAATCAAAACTTCCCTGGTCTGTGGCTCTTTCTCTTCTGGTTCTGTCCTTATCTTGGTAGAGACAATCTTTGATAATGGATTAAAGAAATAAGCCAGTTCCTATTAATTTTATCTAGCTAGTGTGTTAACACCTTCCCCCCCCCCCACACACACACAAGGTGTTTACTTAAACCCAATTAAAACAAATATATCTATAAAAGTTCCTAAATGATTTACTGAAATAGTTAGGACTACAAGCCCATAGGAGAGATCATTTGGAACAAGAAACCCTTTTAATGCCCCTCAAATCACTAGCTGGGTAAATGTACACTCATTTTATGAAGAAGGATAGGCCAATCTAACTATGAATGGGCAAAGAGTTCATAATAGGAAAACAGTTCAGCAAAGAAAAAGTCCTGTCCAAGGTAGTAGAAACAAACATCCAACAGTTAATCAGCATCAGGTTTCTAGTAATAACCACAATTGGCTTTAAATAATTGCGGTTAGCCAGAATTGCATGAAAATGTCTTCATTCATACTCTGACACAGAAAGAGTATTAAGTACTATTGATTAAAGTGGCAAAAATTTGCCTTATTCTTTAGAGGTACAGCATAGCTTGCCCTAACTTCACTAGTTGTTAAAATATCTAAACAAAAACAAATATAATGAACTACAACTATTCTTGCTATAAACGACAATAAGAGCTGTGCAGTGAAAAGAAGTTCTATTTCTTGTTTTAGTTTGGGGGTAGGACACTGGTATAGTGAAAAACAGCACTAAACTTGGTCAGAAGAACTAGATACCAGCTCCATTACAGTCACTAGGACTGTGACCCTGGGCAAGTTACTTGTCTTCTCTGGGATGAAGTATCCTTATCTGTGGAAGTAGAGCACCAATTTTGGTTCCACAAAGACTGCAAGGCAGAGGTTGCCGGTTCCTTCCTTTGCCTCTAGTCTTATTAAGTAAAATCTCAGAGTAATTTGTATGGACCCAGAGTTAGTGGCTAGGCACATGTCTAAGAATTGAAAGGAATTTCTCACCAAAATGCAAATATCTGGAAAACCTAAAAGGATTAGGAGTAATAGAAAAGCAAAGGAATTCAAAAGAAAGATCTAACCTAATATTTTTTGCTGGCTGGCTTGGTATGGCTGTTGCTCAGACTCACAAAAGAGCTAGACTATCCCTATGGCTATGAATTAGTCACACAAAATAGCTGTGATCACTCCCACATAGGGAAGGAACTTCAAAGCAACAAAAGTTCAGCAAATAATCAGCAAATGACAGCAGCTCAGCAAAGAATAATTGGATGAAAGTCCACTGGATTATAAAAGCTCTACTTTGTAGCATATTAACAACCTTCAGCTTCAGAAGCAGAGAAGGTGTTATAGAAGAAATATCTCCTCCCTGAGTTCATGTGGTGGGTATCAGCTGCCATATATATCTATATCTATATTTGTGTGTGTGTGTATATACATATATACATATATATCGCAATACAGAAATTATGGAGGTACAACTTGAGGCTTTATTATCATGCTCAAGCTTAGGTTCAGGCCTCAGAAAAAACCTGAAAAATCATGAGGATTCAGAGAAGACTTCTTATAGACAAAATTAGAGAGAAAAAAGACACATAATGCTTACATCCTTCTGTTACAAAAGTTGAACAAACTTAGTCAAACTGAGTCATAATCTCATATATCCCCTAAGGAAACAAACTTTATCAAACAAACTCTATAGGTAAACTAAGTTGGTTACACATTACATTTAGAGGATTCATAATCTAATTGAGAAGGAGGATTTACATGTCACCAAAGAGGCAGTAACAGCTGCTATTCTTCTTCTGGATTCTAAGCTAAGGAATGCTAAGGCTCCTAAGTAAATTTTCAAATCCCATGGAACAGATTTTGTATTGGTAAGGTTAATATTAAATCAGACTTTTTGGTTAACTAAAATTTAGAAAATGAATGGTTCTGAGTTTCAAATGATAAAAAGAAATAAAAGCTTCCCCATAACAAGGTTTTATAAGGAACACAGACGTAGGACTCAAGGGTTTCCATGGAGAGTCATTTCCCCTACATGTATTCATTTTCTCACACATTTTCACTGACCACCTATGATCCCTTTGTATGGTCTTTCACTATGTGTGTTTAATTGTAGCCCTGGAACCTATAGTTTCTAACAGATGCTGAACAAAGCATGCTTTGAACCTGAGTATATTTTTCAGGGATTTAGATTTGAGGAGAGTGGGGCAGTCTACATATATACAACAAAGGGGCTGGATTAGGAAATCACTAAGATCCATTTCAGATCTAATACATGCTATAGATTCTTGGAAAACACTGTCATTCAGGTGTGCCTGTATACCTTCCAAAAAGCCAAAAGCTATCAGTGAGTAACAAAGGAATTTGCATAGAAAACTCCCTTACAATCCAAAATGACAAAGACCATCTATTGCCTGAAGATGAAACAGAATATTGGCTCTGTGGAGATTCTGTTTGCAACCTAAAACAGCTAGGTGTATAATTGTCATAGGGATTGCAACACCCTCCTCAAGGGGGATTGTATAATTGTCTTGTTTTATGAGAAATGTACAGTCCCTATGACAATTACACAATCCCCCCTGAGGAGGGTGTTACAATCTCTATGACAATTACATGGTTTTGCTCTCTCTCCCACTCTTCTATTTCCCTCTTATCTCTAACTATTGTAGTTTCCTCTTAGAAGGTGCAATGTTGTATGCACCTGTAGTTAGAAGATTTTTAGGGGTACAAGATGATTATGTCAAATGATCCATTGGGGAGACTAGTCTTCCAAAGTACCACAGCGGGGATTGTGAAGATGGGATTAACTCTCCCCTTGCCCACTTTTAGATTTAATCACCAGAAGTGTATACATCCCACTTATCCTTAAGTATGGAGAGGTCTATGACCCACCTGTCCTATAGTGGGTGACAAATCAGAAATGTCCCCTGGGCAATCATAAACAAAGCCAAAGCTACAATTGGTCCACATAAAGTGGAAGGAAGGCAACGCAAAGAATGCCAATGCAGTAGCAGCTTCCTGTGAAGGGAGTTCTTCAGAGTTCGGAGTTGGAGTTGGAGTTCAAGTAGGAGGCTGGTGAAGGATCTGCTCCGTGGACCTGAGACTCTGAAATTTGGTGAGATTGTTCTTGAATCTCTCCCTTTGAACTACCACATGGGTGAGTGGAAAGACTGACTCCTTTTCCTGGCTTTTCTGGAGGTACTAGCCTCCAGAGAGGCCCCTCCTCTTGGAGGAGGCCTCGGCTGTAACCCTTGTTTAATTTACCTCTGGGCCCCTCTTTGCCTTGCCTGGTTCGGACTAGGCAGGGGTAATTATCTACTCTCTCTCATTTCCTTACTTTCACTCTTTCTCTTTTTGTAAACTACCATAAAAAGTCATCTTGACTTGAGTAATAGATTTTCAGCAAACACATTTTTATACATTTAGTACAACCTTTAAATTTTAACTCTTACATTGGCCTTATTTATCTGACATTTTCCACTGACAGTTCCATGTCTATAATCCTGGGAAGACTGGTATTTCTAAAAGTAATTATTGAGAACTACAAAATCTGAAGTACCTTCTTTCTAAAAATTATTATTGATATCTTTTGTTTTTATATCATCTGAATTTTATAATGTCTCCATCATCTCTTCCCCTCCTAAAGACTTATCTCTTATAACAAAATAAAACAAATAGTAAAGCAAAACAATTCATCAAAGTTAACCAACATACACACACACACACACACAAAATCAACAACACACAAAAATGATATTATTTTCAGTGTTCTACATCCATGCTCTCATTTCTGAAAATAAAAAGGAAAGGTGTCAACTCTTTTGGGACCAAACTTGGTTATTACAATTTAATATTATTCAGTTTCTAATGTCTTACTGTTATTTTCTCTGTTGCTCTTTTTCCTTAAATTGTTTTTAGTCATTCTGTATATAATTTTCCTGGTTCTTTTTACCTCATTTGCATCTTTTATCATCGAAATCTGCCCATGCTTCTCTATATCCATAATACTCATTGTTTTCTTTTTGTTTTTTTCTTTAAACCCTTACCTTCTGTCTTCAATCTGATATTAAGAATAATTTTTAAGCCAGAATAATGGTAAGGATAGGCAATTGGGGTTAAGTGACTTGTCCAAGGTCACATAGCAAAAAGAATCTGAGGCCAATTCTGAAATGAGGACCTCCCATCTCCAGGCCCACTTCTCCATCCACTGAGCCATATAGATGCCCCAGTTCTCTTTGTTTTATAAAGTGCAGTCAACCATTTATTAAGCATTTCCTATATACTACGTACTGCACTAAGCTTAATTAGAGATATGAAGAATGGAAAACTCATCTCTCAAATATATAGGGGGCTGAGTAAAATATATACAGCATAAGAGCCATTCCCTAACTGATATATGGTCAAAGAATAAGAAAAGGCAGTTTTCATAAGAAGAAATCAAAGCTCTCTACAATCATAAGTGAAAAAGTTATAAATCACTCTGTCATAGAAAGGCAAAATAATACAACTCAGGTACTACCTCACACCTGTCAGAACTGACAAATGCTGGAGGGTAGGAAGAATGAGTCAAGAATAATGCTGTGATTGAAAACTCAGGAGACTGAGAAGAGAGTCATGGCCTCTAGAGTACTAAGGAAGTTGGGAAAGGGAATGGTTTGAAAGAAAAGATAATATATTCTAGGACATATTGCATTTGAGATACCTATGAGATTAGACCAAAGGAATAAGAATGGAGAGAGAGATGTACATATAAGGAGGCATCATGAAATAGTGGCTTGGCATCAGGAAGAACAGAGTTCAAATTCCTATTATGACACATATGATTCTGCCTAGTTACTGAACCTATATGAACCTTAAGCAATTTCCTAAGACTTTTCTATTAAGTCATAGATGAGTTGCTCTGTGTTTGGGAAAGGGGCTTCCTACACAGAGAATTTCTCCAAAATGATGAAATCACGCCATGTACTATTTTTTAGCATATCCAGTAGACTGGGAGATTTAACAAAGAAGTTTCTTCCCTTAAAGGGCTATGAAATTTTGTCTTCTTAATTTTCCTAAATGGAACTGTTGCTATTCATCCTTTATATACTCCAATGAAGATTACATGGCTGTTATTTCACATATTGGCCAATAAACTCCTATTTTCTATTTTGATATTGTGAATTCTCACATAATGACTCCCATAGCCTGTGTGAGTGACCTTTCTTGGAGGAAACTCTCCTCTCCAGAGCAGAAGAGTAGGTGGGCAGAGTAGGCTAAATTCTATTTCAATGAATCTTATCTCCTGACTAAAACCACCAATTTAGCAATCTACAGAAGACTGTCTAACAGAGAATAGAATTTGGAATTTAGTAAGAAATGTTCCTACTGGACTTACTTTGGAGAGGAGTACAGAAGGAGAGAGGAAGGATAGTTTTCTTAGTTTATTTTCACAGGATGTTTTTATTTGATACTGCTTTTTTTAAGCCAAGATTTATGTGCTTGCTTAATTTACTCCAGTCCCCATGCAATCAGGAGTGCTCCCACCACCAAATGCAGAAAAATACTCTTCTTTCCCTGAGCAGAGTGGCGTGTAATTAAAATTTGGCTAAGTCAGAGCAGGTGTTGTGAAACTCTGTTCCTTAAAAAATATTTCTGGGAATCGATGCCAGACTGCTGAAAATTTGGACAGAATAAGATCAGACTCCTAGAATTCATTGTAATGCTATACTTTGGGACAACTCAAGACAGCACTGAATATTATAGTCCCATTTCTACAATCAGAGAGGCAAAAAAAGTATTACCTCTAAGTGACAGCAATCAGTATGCAGAACCATATATAAGAAAATTTGGGATGTAGGGGGAGCTTGATTGGAAAAGAATCCCTTCTCCCCATCTCTGTATTCATCCCTTGCTCCCTCTTAACCCTTCCACTCAACCTACCCTCTCCAATGTCTTATCCCTTTTCAGGAGGAAAGCAGCAGAAAGTGAAGCTGTTATCTGACAAAAATACCCTATTTCTTCCAGGAGCATTTTCATTTTAATAGGGGATTTCTAAAGGTCAGAAATAATCATTCAAAAGTTTAATAATCAACAAGTATTTGTTAAGCATCATCTATGTATTAGACTGAAAGGATACAAAGACTAAAATCCCTGACCTTTAAGGAACGTACACTCACTTGGAGGAATATACCACACACACATAGAGAAGTAAAAATTTAAAAATATCCTAATTCAATATAAACCAATGCAAAAAATGCTAATCTCTGGAGACAATGGGTGGGATATAGCTCTTGAGTGTCTCACAAGTGGATGATTTCACATGTTGATGAATTAGGGATTCCAAAATGGAGAACAAATCATCATTTTATTTCCTCTTACAATGTTTCTTACTCTGAAAACAGTGACAAGTGTTTTGTTTACTATAAACTTGAAAAACATCAACAACTTGGACATTTCCTTGGGCAAATACACCCTCCTCCAAATACATAACTAATAGCTAATAATAATGGCTAATAAATATATCACACGGAATACATGCCAAGCTCTGTTCTAAGGGTTCTAAGATTATTACCTAATTTGATTTTCAAAACGACCATTCAAGGTGGATGGCATTATTAAACCCATTTTATAGATGAGGAAACTGAGACAAATAGCAATTAAGTGACTTGCTTAGATCACAGAGCTAGTAAGAGTCTGAGGGCATTTTTGAATTTAGTTCCTGCAGATTCTGGGCCAAGACATAAAGGATTATATATGATGTCATGTCTCAATATAACATACAACATGGATTTAAAAAATTTATATTAGATTTAACCCAGTAGTTTGAACACTATCAGACTTATCTCTACTAAGTAAGTACACCTCAATGAGGATATTCAAACTGGAAATTTTAAGATATTTAACCTAGTCTTCCAATACTCTTATAAAAACTAACCACAGTTTATTAAACAAATTAAGTTCAATTATAGCTGATTTTTCCTTGTCTAGTCTGATCCATTAACCTAACTTTCCATTTTTAACTAGTCTCCAAAGATTTTTTTAAAACCCTTAACTTCTGTGTATTGGCTCATAGGTGGAAGAGTGGTAAGGGTGGGCAATGGGGGTCAAATGACTTGCCCAGGATCACACAGCTGGGAAGTGTCTGTGGCCAGATTTGAACCCTGTCTCTAGGCCTGACTCTCAATCCGCTGAGCTACCCAGCTGCCCCTCTCCAAAGATTTTTAGGATTTCTGTATTATAATATTTTGAGGACTGAAAATGTTATCTCCTTTTCATTACTACCATGTTTCCCTCTAATTCTGTTCCTTTAATAAATGCTGCTACTATTTTATCCAAACCCATAACATATTTCTTTGGTAATTTTATTGGTATAATATTAAATCTGTACATTGTTTTAAAAAACTGGTTATACATTGAGGCATGAAGAATTCATAAATGAAATGAATGCAGAAATACTAAACATCCTTTTCATTCATGTCATAACAAGGATAGCATCAATAAAGAAAATGTGGACAGAATATACAGGCTTAAATGAAGACTAAATAAAGGGTTCCAAAATAATGAATGGAATAGAAAACAAATCAAAGAAGTGATAAATTATTATATTAAAGGCAAGAGTATCAATGGGACAATATTTAAAAATTGAGAGGTATACCAAACAATCCTTTGATTAAAATGTATCTTTATGAACACATTAAAGAGGGATGAACAAACTGAGCATAAAATAAAAAAGAAAATCAGCAAATTAACAATGCCAAAGCAAGTGCTTTTAAAAGTAAACATTTTGAAAATCAAATGTGATAAAACTGAAAACAAAACTATTATGAGGAACAGGTCCTGACAAGATAGTGAATTCCTCTCATAAGTCCATATAATTGACTAGGAAGAAAAGAATATTGAGTTAAGTTTCATGTTCCTAGCTTATGCTCCTTTTCTCCCATAATCAGTCAGAAGGACATGATGAGGAACACATGATAGATTAATTGCCTTTAAGAGGCTAACAGGTGAAGTTGCTTTACTTTAATGTGAATGATTGAGGTTATAAATTGCATTCTGATCAGCTGGCTCTTGTGACTAAATTATAACTCTCAAGGAACCAGCCAATGGTTAAGGAGGAACTGATTCATGTTAATAAAAGGAAGCCTACATGCTCCTATTCCTTGCTCTTGCTTACTAGCTATAACACTGGCTGGCAAACACTCATTCTCGTGAGGATGAAATAAAAGAGCTTTTGCTACAGTAACAATGAGTTCAAGATTCTTTTGAATAGATGGTTGTTCCTCTCATCTATTAAGCTGATAAAATAATTAGGCTATTTAAAGAGCAATAACAATGCTAAGATATTAACTAGATTTTTTTAAATGGCAGGAGTTGATTAGAAAAATGCAAATTAAAACAACTCTGAGGTACCACCTTACACCTATCAAATCAGCCAATATGACAGTAAAGGAAACTAATAAATGTTGGAGAGGATGTGGCAAAAGGGGGTCATGAATGCATTGTTGGTGGAGTTGTGAATTGATTCAACCACTCTGGAGGGCAATTTGGAATTATGCCCAAAGGGCTATAAAAGAATAGCATACCTTTTGACCCAGCAATACTATTACTATGTCTGTATACCAAAGAGATTTTTAAAATGGGAAAGGACTTGTTTGTACAAAAATAATTATAGTTGTACTTTTTGTTGTGGTAAAGAATTGGAAACTAAAGGGATGTCCTTCAGTTGGGGAATAACTGAACAAAATGGGATATATGATGGGGATGGAATACCATTGTGCTATAAGGAATGATGAACAGGATGATTTCAGAAAGAGCTGGAAAGAAGTACATGAACCGATGCAGAGTGAAATAAGAAGAACTAGGAGAACAATATATACTTGTGGGATGATCAGATGAGATAGATTTTGCTGATAGCAATACAATGATTGAAGACAATTCTGAGGGACTTATGGAAAAAGAATGCTATTCATCTCTAGAGAAAGAACTCTTGGAGAATAAATGCAGATGAAAACATATGATTTATCACTTGTTTATTTGGGTATATGATTTGGGATTTTGGTTTTATAAGATTATTCACTTGAAAATGAATAATATGGAAATATGTTTTGAGTGATATTACATATACAAGTCAGACTGAATTGCTTATCATTTCTGGGAAGAGGGAGGGAAGGAGACAACATGAGTCATATGAATTTGGAAAACTTATGTGTTATTAAAATAAAATAAAGATAAAACTAAAAATAAGAGGGAAGTATAGAAAACCAATTATAAGAGGAAAAAAGGAAGAAGAATTCACAATGAATAAAGAAAAAGTAAAGAAAACTATTTAAAACACCTATGCTCGATTATATTCCCCCAAAGCTTGTTTAAACTAATAGATGAATAGATAAACTGGAAAACCATAAGACTATAACATGGAAAAAAGATGAAAAACTGACTCTTTGAGAGCACTAATATTTATAGTGTTAGCCAACTTGACTAAAAAAGATGAAGTAGAATCAAATTAACAAAATAAAAAGTGAACATGGTGAAATAATAGCAGAAAAGAAATAAAAGAACTTTCACGATTTGTTATATATAGAGATACCATCAAAACTAAGAATTCAAAAGTAGAGGATTATAAAAAAAAAGCAAAGAACATAGAACAGCGAAAGCTAGGTGGCTCACTGGATAGTGTGCCAGAGCTGTAGAAAAGTAGCCCTGAGTTCAAATCTTGCCTCAAAAATTTTCAAGCAGTGTGACTCTGGGAAAGACATAACCCAAAGTATCTATTCCTCACCACTCTTCTGCCTTAGAACAAATACTTAGTATTAATTCTGAGACAGAAGGTAAAGGTTTAAAAAAACACAAAAAATACATTTTATCAGTAAACAGAGAAAAGGTCTCTGACAAAGTATAATGCCTATGTAATTTAAAATTACAATGAAATGCTAAAACTGAGGTATATTTTAAAAATGTTAAACAGTATGTATCTATATAAAAACCAAAAGCTTGGATTATCTGCAGGGGGCAGATGTTAGAAGTTTTCTCAATAAATACAGGAGGAAAGCAAGATTGTCTCTTTTCCTGCTGTTATTTAGCAAAGTTTTACCAAGGTCAGAAATAGCAATAAAACAAAAGAAAGAAAGAAAAGGCATAAAGATAGGCAAAGAGGAGAGAAATTTATCTTTATTTGCTGATGACATGATGGTTACTTAGAAAATCTCGGGAAATAAGCAAAATAAATTAATTGAGAAAATTGATTGCTTCAGTAAAGTTATAAGGATCTAAAACATCAGCATTTCTACATTAACAATAATAAAATGTATCATGGAATAATAGAAATAGAAGTCACATTCAAAGTAACTACAAGGAATATAAAATATCTAGGAGTCAGGCTACCAAAATATTCTCAGAGCTTTCATAGGGATGATTACAAAATGTTCCTTAAAGAAATAAAGCTAAATTTCAGTAACTGAAGGGCTAGTCAGTGCTCATGGCTGAATAATACCAACACAATAAAAATGACAATGGCAATAAAATTATTTTAAAGAATATTGATGTTCTGAGCATATTATTGAGGGGATACAGAACTAGATAAAATAATAGGATAAGTGAAAGAATAAAACAAGTGTCACAAATGATAGAACACCAGGCCTGGAGTCTGGAAGACGTGAGTTCTAATCTGATCTCAGACATTTATTAACTGTGTGAACCAGGTCAAGTCACTAAACCATGTTTGCCTCAGTTTCTTTGTAAAATGGGGATAATAATAACACTTACTTCATAGGATTATTGTGAGGATAAAATGAGCTGATATTTTTAAAGTACCTGGCACACATTAAGTGTTATCTAAATGATATCTATTATTATTATTATTATTAAACAGAAACTACAAAAACTCTAAGAACAAGCATACAAAAGCATTGAAAACATCAATATAAATTATAAAGTAGTAATCTTCAAAACTATTTGATACTGGTTTAAAATAGCTCAATTGATTAGACTAGATGAGAAAAAAAATACACTCACTAATTCAATGTTTTAGAAACTCCAAAACATGAATTAACTAGAAGAACTCTAATTTGTTGTGATTTCTAGAAAACATGGAAAGCAGTCTGGAAAAAATAAGCTTAGAACATCATTTTATGACATATACTGTAATAAGTTTCAAGTGGACATGAATATTCAATACCTTACCGTCAGAGGATCAGAGACAGGATTTGGTCCCAAGTCTTCTGATTAGAGAACCAGTGTTCGCTTCTTCATAGGAAACAGGGAGCAAAGCTGGTAGAGGAAAAGCATCACTATCAAATTTTATTTAAAAAACAACAACAACAACGACTTCCATGTAATATTGCATTCTTCTTACCTTATAGTTAATTATGTAGCTGTGAAACTGGTTTGCTGGAGAAAAACATTTATGAAAGTCTACCTATTCCCTTTTCAGGTTTTCATTCATTCATTTGAAAAAAAATTAAGTGCCTACTAATACCAAGCATGGTGCTAAAGATAAAGAGAAAGAAAGCAGTCTCTACTTTCAAGGATCTTATTTTAAGCAGCTTTCATCATGTATACATTTAATACATATCTAAAATATTCTCAGAAAGATTTTACAGTGACACATGGAGGGCAGAGCCAAGATGGTGGTGTATTAGCAGGGAAATCCTGAAACTGCTCTGAATCTCCTTCCAAACCAATCTTTAAAAGTGCCTCAAAAAGACAGAAGTCTGGATGAGCAAGGGGGCTCACCCCCTAAACACAACATGAAAGGTAGGCAGAGAGAATGGATTTCTACGATATGAGGAGGCAAAACTGCATAAGGTAAAGCGCAGGACAACCACCCCGCAATTCCCCCACCTACCACGCCAGACACAGAGCCACAACGTGAGCAACCTCTGGATTCTAGGATGTAAGACTCACTAACAAAAAAGCACTGCAGACCTACTCCTGGAGGCTATAGGCCCTGACAGTGAGATTCAGAGCTCAGAAACACTGGGCTCAAATAGGCGTCTATGGGAGCAACAGTATCAACGGTGGCAGCAGCAGTAGCAGTTGCAGTGAAGATAACCAAAGAGCAAAAGCACTGTGAAGCCTGCTACACCAACAAAAAATATCTCAGACCTACCCCTGGAAATCCCAGACCATAGAGGTGAGGTTTAGAGCTCCATAGCATTGAACTCACTCAGCCTTCTGATATGGCAATGCAGATAGCTCAAAGGCAAAACCCTGTGAGCCAGAAGCTAAGATAGAAATGAATGACCACCAAGTTGTAGAACTCCCAGTCCTAGTGCAGGAAAATGAGGAAACAATAGCAAAAATGTTCTTGACTGTCGAAAATTCTAAGGAGAAAAAGCAAAAAACATAAGCAACAGGAAAAGGTGACAATCAAGCAAACACATGCAAACTCTCCAAAAAGAATGGAAACTGGTCTCAAGTTCTGGAGGAAATCAAAAAGGAGTTCAAGAACCAAGTAAGACAAATAGAAGAAAAATGGGAAGAAAAGTGGGGAAAGAAATGAAAGAAATGTAAGAAGAAAATAACAGTTTAAAAGGAAAATTTGGTCAAATGGAAAGTGAGACACAGAAATCAAATAAAGTAATAAGTAGAATAAAAAAACAGAATAGACCTGCTGGAAGAACAGGCAAAAAAGTCCAATGATGAAAAGAGTATCATGACAAGTAGAATAGACCAAATGGAAAAGGAGAATCAAAAGGAAGCTAAAGATTTCACGAGGAATCAAGAAATAAATAAAACAAAATCAAAAGAATGGAAAAATAGAAGAAAACAGGAAATTTCTCACTGGAAAAACAATTGACATTGAAAATAGATCCAGGAGAGACATTTTTTAAACCCTTAACTTCTGTGTATTGGCTCATAGTTGGAAGACGGGTAAGGGTGGGCAATGGGGGTAAAGTGACTTGACCAGGGTCACACAGCTGGGAAGTGTCTGAGGTCGGATTTGAACCTAGGACCTCCTGTCTCTAGGCCTCTCTCAATCCACTGAGCTGCCCCTCCAGGAGAGGCATTTTGAGAATCATTTGACTACCTGAAAGTCATGTCCAAAAAAAAAGCCTACACATTATGTTACAAGAAATTATTCAAGAAAAATGCCCAGATATTCTTGAACAAAAGGGCAAAATACAAATTGAAAGAATTCACAGATTACCTCCTGCAAAAAATCCTCAAATGACAATTTCCAGGAACATTATAGCCAAGTTCAAGAGCTTCCAGGCTAAGAAAAAAATACTGCAAATGGCCAGAAAGAAACAATTCAGATATCATGGAGCCCTATTCAGCATGACACAGGATCTGGCAGCTCCACACTGAAAGACTAGAAGGCTTGGAATAGAATATTCCAGAAGAGAAGGGAACTGAGTCCATGACCAAAAATCACCTACCTATCAAAACTGACTATAGGTTCCGGGTTAAGATGGCGGCAGAGTAAAAAGCAGCTCTTAACCTCTCCTGACCAAAACACACAAAACTCCTCAAGGGGACATAAAAACAAGTCCAGACAAACGGAGGAACCCCACAACAGGGTGCAGCGTGGAAGGTACGTAGAATCGGGACATTTCCATGCTATAAAGGGGTGAAACAGCTCTCACTAAATCGTGGGCTGAGCAACCACCCCACTTTCCAAACAAATAAAACTGGATCTAGACAATTGGAAAGCCATTGATTGCTCATGGGTAGGTCGAGCTAACATAATAAAAATGACAATTCTACCCAAATTAATTTACCTATTTAGTGCCATACCTATCAAGCTACCAAAAA
>NC_058136.1:49734386-49771484 GCF_016433145.1 Gracilinanus agilis
TTGCTCGATTCTAGCCTTTAGGGACTGGTTTTCCTTTTCAATCTGGTCATTTCTAGTGTTCAATTTGCTTATCAGTTCATTTGATTTCTGAGCCTCACTTTCCAATTGCAAGATTCTACCTTTTAAACTGTTATTTTCTTGCCAGATCTCTTCCATTTTCCTCAAAATCTCAGTTTTGAACTCTTCCATAGCTTGTGAGGTGTTTTCCTTATTTGAGGAGGGTCCGGATGCTTGTTTGTTCTCCTCCTCTGTTTGCTCGGTTGTCTGGATTTTCTCTGTGTAAAAGCTGTCAAGTGTTAAAGACTTCTTTTTCTTGTTATTATTATTCTTTCTCTTCTGAACTTCCTGAGGCTGATGAGTAGCCATCATTAGCCCAGCAGCTTCTCAGATTTATCCTCGCACTCAGTGTCTGTTCGCGATCTATTGGCTCCTGAGGTCTGAGTTCTGGTTTTTTCCCAAGGTCAAGCCCCCTGGTGGGCCCTCTTGCTTGATCCTCTGCTGGAGGTTTCTTTACAAGTCTCAGGGCGCTGCTTCCACAGTCGTATACCTGTCTGCACTGGTTCCCCACTTAGGCTTTAGTTCCTGGCTGTGTCTGCCTCCACCCACGCCTGTGCTCAGCTGGCACTCTGCGCCCAGCGTCCTGCTCCGGCGCGCGCGCTCAGATTTCTCGTGCGTTTTTTGACTTAATGGGGTCCTAAGTCTTGCTGCTCTCAGGAACAGGTCCCGGAGCTGCTGATGACTCGATGGGTGCCCCAAACTTGCTCTATTTCTTTTTAGCTGGGTTCGGAGCTATAGATGAGTGTGGAGGCGGTGGGGGTGGGGCGGTTGCTCAGCCCGCGATTTAGCGAGAGCCCTTTATAGCCTGGAAATGTCTCGATTCCACGTACCTTCCACACTGTGCCCTGTTGTGGGGTTCCTCAGTTCGTCTGGACTTGTTTTTATGTCCCCTTGAGGAGTTTTGTGTGTTTCGGTCAGGAGAGGTTAAGAGCTGCTTCTTACTCTGCCGCCATCTTAACCCGGAACCTTTAAGTTCTCTTTTGTTTAAGTCTCTCTTTTGCTCTCTTTTTCACGAGTGTGGCTGAAGTTAGTTTAGTACTTTTTAACTCTTTTTTATGTTAGTTATTATTAATAAAAATTTAAGATATAATACCTTAATTATTGGATATTAATTTTAATCTCTACATGCTATAAGAAAATTAGAGAAGCATGGAAGAATTTACTGTCAGATCTGTAGAGAAGGGAGGAATTTATGACAAAAGAAGAGATAGGAAATATTACAAGATACAGAATGAATAATTTTGATTATATTAAATTAAAAATGTTTTGTACAAATAAAACCAGTGTAACCAATATTAGAAGGGAAATAAGAAACTGGGAAAAAATTTACAGCAAATTTCTCTGATAAACATCTCTTTTCTCAAATATACATATAGAACTGAGTCAAATTTATAACACAAATCATTTCTCAATTGATAAATGGTCAAAGGATATGAACAAGCAATTTTCAGATGAAGAAATCAAAGGTATTAACAATCAAAAGGAACCCTTGATTAGAGAAATACAAATTAAAATAACTGGGGTACCACCTCCCATGTATCAGATTGGGCATTATGACAGTAAAGGAAAATGAGAGGATGTGGCAAAATCAGGACACTAATGTATGGTTGGTGGAGTTGTGAACTTATTCAACCATTTTGGAAGGAAATTTGAAACTGTGCTCAAAGGGCTATAAAACTGTATATACCCTTTGATCCTGTAATACCACTATTAGGTCTGTATCCCAAAGAGATCAAATAAAAATGGGAAAGGACCTATGTGTATAAAAATATTTATAGCAGCCCTTCATGTGATAACAAAGAATTGGAAATTGAAGGGATATCCATCAACTGGGGAATGGATGAACAAATTATGGTATATGATAGTGATGTAATACTATTGTGGTGTAAGAAATGATGAGTGGGAAAAAAAAGAAATGATGAACAGGATGATTTCAGAAAGAGCTAGAAAAACCTACATGCACTGATGCAGAGTGAAATAAGCAGAACCAGAACACTGTACACAGTAACAGCAACATTACCAACTGTGAAAGATTTAGCTACTCTTAGCAATACAGTGATCTGGGATGATGCTGAAGGACTTGTGAAAAAGAATGCTATCTACTTCCAGAGAAAGAACTGTTGAAGTTGAATACTGATCAAAGCATATGATTTTTCATGTTAGTTTATTAGTTTTTATTCGGGAGGTTTGGTTTTATATAAGTATTCTTTTACAACAATAAACAATATAGAAATATGTTTTATGATAATATATGTATAACCCAAATCAAATTGCTTAGCATCTCTAGGAAGGGGAATGGATGCAAGGAAGGGGGACAATTTGGATCATATAACTTCAGAAAACTAGTGTGGAAAATTGTTACTATGTGTATTTGGGAAAATAAAATATCTTTACCAAAAAAAAGGAATGATTAAGAGGATGATTTCAGAAAAGGCTAGAAATATCTACATGAACTGATGCAGAGTGAATTAAACAGAACCAGGAGAACATTGTACATAGTAACAGCAATTTTGTATGATGAAAAACTGTGAAACATGGAGCTGCTCTTAGGAATACAATGATCTGGGATAATACTGAAGGACTTATAACAAAGAATGCTAACTCCAGAGAAAGAATTGTTAGAGTCAGAATGCAGATCAAAACATACAATTTTCCACATTATTTTATTTGTGTTTTTATTTTAGAGTTCTGCTTTTCTATGAGTATTCTCTTACATAAATGAGTAATAATGAAGTATGTTTTGCATGATAATACTTGTATAACCCTGATCAAATTGTTTACCATCTCCTGAGAGAAGGGAGGGAGTAAAACAATCTGGATCTTCTAAGTTTGGAAAACATATGTTGAAAATTATTACATGTAATTGGGAAAATAAAATATTTTTTTTAAAAAGAATTGTACCTCACTTTGTCTGCCCAGGTATTCTATAAGAACCCTACTCTCCAATGTCTCCTCAGGTACTCTAGTATTCTGGTGCTGCATAGTGTCCTGATTTGCAATTCCCATGCCTCTATTAAAGACCCTTGTTATAACAGTTATTGTTGTTTTATTTAAGCCACTTCCCTGTCTAAGAAACCAGCAATGGCTCTTTTTTTCTACTACACCACGGCCAAACTTCTCTTTCTGGATTTCCAAGCTTTTCCTTATCTGGTCTCACTCCATCCATCAAGCTAGGTGATAGCATCTGGTAAGGGTTTGTCAGAGAGGCCCAGGAGCTGGAGTCTGAGGACTGAGACGGAATAGAAAAGTTAAGCCACTAGCCAAATGTAGAAGAGGTGATAAACCAGAAATCTAGAGAGTTAAAATATCAGACCACAGCCATAAATCAGAGCAGGGTCAAATACAAGCCAAGTCCACATGGATTGAGAAGCAGCACAAGTCTGGACTCAAGATAGCCAGTAATTCAGGGTGAGAACATTTGAGGCAATGGCCCTACTAAGTGAAAATAATGAGGTGAACTGTGATACTAGAACAGAGGCCATTTGTCTTTGACTTTTCTATTTTCTATTCTATGTGTGCAGCAGCAGTCCCTACGGTTGTGGAATTGGTATCAGAGTTTGGGAGGCACCAGAAGATTACATGATACATATTCAACTGTATTCACCACTATATCCAAATATGTGTCTTCCATATATCAGTCTCTTCGTTGTTCTTGTACGTGCCATGTTCATTTGTATATATGTGCTGTTCCTCAGGTGGTTTCCCTGCTGCCATTTTATAGTGATTAGAGGATCACAGGACTTAAAACAGGAAGGAATTTTAGAGAGACATGAACATTTACTTGAAGGCAGGGAAGTGCTGGAGGCAGTTCAAACTTCTGCAGAAAGCAGATTGTTAAAATTTTCATTTTGAGCATTCACATCTCAGAAATCAACGAATGCTACAAATCAAGGCTTGATTTATTGATTCATTGTTAGTTTAGAGTTAAGAAAGTGATATTGATTAAATTTAAAAGTGTGTCTCATTAAGGACTTTTTCTTGTCTTAAAGTTAAGCAGTACACTATAGCCTAGAGCTCTGAGAGTAATCAAAATGATAGAAATCTTTGATACAGAAGTGGGACATGAGTTACACCTGGGGTACTCATTCCCACCACCACTCATTAAGCCTTCATTTGTCACCAAAAGCAAAGTCAAGCAACATCAATTGCCCTAGTATCTACAGTACATACAGCATTCTGCCTCCATCATCCCTTACTTCTTTAGTGAAAGGCAGGAGGTTCATTTTTTTCATTTACGGATGAAAAAAACAAGTTCCCAAAAGGTAAGTGATTCACTGAAGAATCTTGTGAGCAATATACAAAATTCTCTGACCAGTACTAATGTTAGTACTGATCTCTCTCCTGCCCCAATTTTCCTCTTACTTTACTCATGTTCAGATTGTTACTTCCTCAGGAGAAAGTACGTTCTTAGATGGCAGGGCATATTTTCTTTTCATCTTTGTATCCTCAGCTGTTAGCACAATAAATGCTTGGCATGTAGGAGGTGCTTAATAAATGTTTCTTGAGTTATATTGAAGTAAATGCTCTTTCACATGTTAATGCAAAATCTGTTCTGTTTTTTAATTTTTGAAGGAAATACATCTTAGTTGATCATCATAATGGTCTATAAATTATGTAATAGATACCCTCCTTTAGTAGACTTGAAGAGCTATAAGCTCCAATTTGGATGCCTCCAGGAGTCAGCTTTGTATTTATTGAGTACACACATTCAATCAGGAAACATGGGAAGAGTACAATCTTGTTAAGTCAAAGGCTTTTAAGGCTTGGAAATTTGATCACAATACAGAAATGAGGGAGGAAATGTAGATTTTGTCTGTGTATTATTTATTTTCATGGGAAAGCCTGTGCTATTGTTAACCACCTATTTCCTGTTAAACAATTTTTATTTGGATGCCACAAAGATGCAGTTAGAGTCCCTCTCCTTTGCTCTTAGGCAACATCCTCTAGTCATTTAAATTCTGGCATTGGCTATTTTTTCCTCCCTTGGAGATTCATTTGAAAGTCAAATATACTTGGCATTTGCTAAAGTCAGTGTTCTCTCTCTTCTTGGAAATTCTCAGGCAAGCTTACTAAGTTTTATTAATAAAATTCATCTGCAGAAACATAAAATTCACAATTTCAATTCTCTGGTTAAGCTTTGAGTGACAAATTATTCTTTATCTCATTTCTTTCCTGCTTCATTTGACTAAACAAATGCCCTACAGTAGGAACATTTACTTGTGAAGGGAAGATTAATCCATCTTTTTTAAGAACTGTGCAATGTAATCTTTATAATCCTCTACTTCAGTGACATATACAGGTATACCATCTGGTATGAGTGGTTTTCTTGCTAATATCACCTTTTAAGATCAAACAATAGAATACCTGGGGTCATTTTGTCTATTGGGTAATGACATAATTTCAAAACTGGTTTATGGTTTAATTTATAAAATTTAGATATCAAAATCTTCTTTGTTTAGGTAAAAGCATTTTATTGATATTTTTCATTTTTACTTAAACTTCTATCTAAAACAAAAACACACACACACAAACTCTACACCAGGAGATATATGGTACCCATATTCCCTCACTTATCCAGAAAAAGAGGAGGTTCCCCTCTTCACCTCTTCTCTAGGATCAAGACTGGTGTTATGATTAAAAATTTATGGAGACTGCCTATTAATTTATAATTATCTATTAGTAAAACTTGGAGAGAGATAGAGAAAGAAAGATTATCTGGCCACCCTAACTAAAAAAGTCTGCACCATGCTTCTTCAGCTCCAGCTCCCAGCTGAAGCTCAAGTAGAGTGTTAAACACTCCAGAGAAGGGAGTAAGTCTCACTCAGAGCTTCAGTTTCATTTTAGTGGGTTTTTTCCACTCATAAGTAATTTTGTCTGATATATATCATTTTTACAGATCTGCTTAATTCACTCTGTACCAGTTCATACAAGTCTTTCCATGTTTCGCTGAATAAACTGTATAGTATTAATGTTGTGGAATATTATTATACTTATATGAGAAATTCAGAGAAATGCTCTCTGGGATAATTTTTTTAAAGTATAATTCTTAGGAACACAAATATTTTGTATCAACATTTTCTTTATCTCAATGGAAACTCAAAATGTTGAGTTTCCACTTCTAAATATTTTTAATGGAAAAATAAAATTAGACAGAATAAGAAGGGAACTATAATCAACACTTTTAAACAACTTGACCCTTTCAAGTAATTGAATCTCATCATTAAGAAGAAAAATATCTTCATATATGTATACAAACACACATAAGATAACACTTATGAAAGATTTAATTACTTCTTCAATATGCTCATTTTTCAGAAAAATTATTACCTGTCATAGAATATCTGGTTTTATAACAGTGCTGCCACTTCCTGAATCCCATTGTTTAATTTTCTGAAATTAAGATGGTGACATCTCCTATGGCTATGAAGAGCAACTACAACTTTTCAAGTAACTATTTGGTAATTTAAGACATCCTGGGTCATTTTCAGAATTTTAAACAAAGGATCACAGAGCCTCAATGCTGGAAGGGACCTTATGACTTTCAAGCCTCACATGTACCTAAACATTCCTTTAAATGCCAACTAAATTTCACCTTTTACAGAAGCCTTTCCCAATCCCTCTTATTTCTGGTGTTTTCCTTCTGTTAATTACTTTCTATTTATCTAGTATATAGCTAGCTGTGTTGAGCTAATGTCTCTTCCACTAGACTCTAAGCTCCTTGAGAGCAGACACTGATTTATGATTCTTTCTGTTTCCTCAGCACTTGGCATTATAGGCATTTAATGATGACTGATTAAACATTCTTTTTATTATATTTTCCCAATTATAAATAAATGCAATTTTTATTAATGGTTTTCTGACATATTCTCTCCCTCCTTGCCTGCCCCCTCCCTAAATTGGTAGGTCATATGACATAGTTTATACATATGCTATCATGCAATATATATTTCTATGTCATATCAGGAGAGAAGACACATATTGCTTATATAAGAAAAAGCTCATGAAGAAAATAAGTAAAAAATGTTTTTTTTTAAACCCTTATACTTCGGTGTATTGTCTCATAGGTGGAAGATTGGTAAGGGTGGGCAATGGGGGTCAAGTGACTTGCCCAGGGTCACACAGCTGGGAAGTGGCTGAGGCTGGATTTAAACCTAGGACCTCCTGTCTCTAGGCCTGACTCTCACTCCACTGAGCTACCCAGCTGCCCCCTAAAAAATGTTTTGCTTCAATCTGCATTCAAACTCTATTAGTTCATTTTGTGGCAGCGAATAGCCTTCTTTTATCATGAATCCCTTGGAACTCTTTTGTACTGTTCCATTTCTAATAATAGTTAAGACATTCAGAGTTGAGCATCATACTTTATTACTGTTACTGGGTACAACATTCTCTGGGTTCTGTTCACTTCACTTTGCATCACTTCATATAAATCTTTCCAGTTTTTTATGATCATCTTGTTTTTCATTTCCTGTAGTACCATAGTATTCTATTATAATCATATATCACATCTTATTCAGTTGTTCCCCAATTGATGGACATCCCTGTGGGAAGCCAATAAAAGAACAGATAAAAATCTGAGACCCCTCTTTTGATACCTCTTATGATCCATACCTTTTCTTATTGGAAAAACATTATAGACTTATTGAAAAGCTTTGAGTCCTTATCAGACCAACAACTTCTGAGTTAAAAATTTATCTCCTTGATAATTAAGAAGCCTGAACCCTAACAAACATTACTTAGATAAGACTGCATACTTGGATATGAATGGAATCTTTAGTCTGGACTTTATTTGACCAGGTAGACAGAACTCAATTAATGAACATCTCCATAAAATATTTCCGCTCCCAGAATTATCCCCTACTAATTGATGGTTGGAATTTGGCCATTGTCTTTGTACTTATACCTTTACTCTTTAGACTTTAATGGGTTATGTATGATTTGTTACCCCTTCACAGCTGTGACTCTTTCTTTGTGTTTTTTGTTTGAAATCAGTATATAACAAACTCCAAAGCCCACAGAGTTCAGAACATCATGGGCTAACCACTAGTCTACTTGTTCTCATTTTCTTTCTCCTGCCTTAACAATCCTATGCCACCATATGCCACTCAGGACCCCCAAAACCATATAGAGGCTGGCCCCCTATACATCCCTAGAGTTTCTAATTCTTTTCTAACACAAAAAGAGGTGCTGTAAATATTTTTTTATAAGTAGGCCATTCCCCCTTGTCTTTGATCTCTTTGGGATACAGGCCCAGAAGTTGTATACAATACTTATTCAGAATTTTCTTGAAGCACTCCATTGAGAGTCAACCTATTCTACTGTTAGTCAATTCTTCAACAATGAGACTTCTTGCCAAAACCTATGGGATGCAGTACTAAGGGGGAAATTTATAACATTGAGTGCATATATTAACAAATTAGGGAGGGCAGAGGTCAATAAAATGGCCATGCAACTTAAAAAACTAGAAACTGAACAAATTAAAAATCCCCACATGAAAAAAATATAAATACTAAAAATCAAAGAAGAAATTAATAAAATCAAAAGTAAAAGAACTATTGAATTAACAAATAAGACTAGAAGCTGGTACTTGGAAAAAACAGATAAAATAGACAAAATACTGGTAAATCTAATAAAAAAAGGAAAGAAGAAAACCAAATTAATAGTATCAAAGATGAAAATGGAGACCTCACCTCTAATGAAGAGGAAATTAAGGCAATCATTAAAAAACATTTTGCCCAATTATATGGCAATAAATATAGCAATCTAGGCAATATGGATGAATAATTACAAAAATATAAATTGCCTAGATTAACAGCAGAAGAAACAGAATACATACATAATCTAATATCAGAAAAAGAAATTAAAAAAGCCATCAAAGAATTCCCTAAGAAAAAATCAGGAGGGTCTGATGGATTCACAAGTGAATTCTATCAAACATTCAAAGAACGACTAATCCCAATACTATACAAATTATTTGAAATAATAAGCAAAGAAGGAGTTCTACCAAATTCCTTTTATGGCACTAATATGGTACTGATTCCAAAGCCAGGCAGGCCAAAAACAGAGAAAGAAAGCTATAGACCAATCTCCCTAATGAACATAGACGCAAAAATCTTAAATAGAATGCTAGCAAAAAGACTCCAGCAAGTGATCAAGAGATTTATCCATCAGGATCAGGTGAGATTTGTACCAGGAATGCAAGGATGGTTCAACATTAGGAAAACTATCCACATAATTGATCATATCAACAAGTTAACAAACAAAAATCACATGATTATCTCAATAGATGCTGAAAAAGCCTTTGACAAAATATAACACCCATTCCTATTGAAAACACTAGAAAGTAAAGGAATAGACGGACCTTTCCTAAAAATAATAAACAGCATTTATCTAAAACCATCAGCAAACATCATATGCAATGGGGATAAGTTAGAAGCCTCCCCAATAAGATCAGGAATGAAACAAGGATGCCCATTATCACCTCTATTATTTAACATTGTACTAGAAACAGCAATTAGAGAAGAAAAAGAAATTGAAGGTATTAAAATAGGCAATGAGGAGACCAAGCTGTCACTATTTGCAGATGAGTCTGCTTAAAAAGAGATAAGTCTACTTAAAAAATCCTAGAGAATCAACTAAAAAACTAGTAGAAAAAATCAACAACTTTAGCAAAGTTGCAGGATACAAAATAAATGCACATAAATCATCAGCATTTCTATATATTTCCAACACATCTCGGCAGCAAGAGTTAGAAAGAGAAATACCTTTTAAAATCACCCTAGACAATATAAAATACTTAGGAATATATCTACCAAAACAAATACAGGAATTATAGGAACACAACTACAAAACACTTTCCACACAATTAAAACTAGATCTAAACAATTGGAAAACATTTAATGCTCATGGGCATGATGAGGTAACATAATAAAAATGACCATTCTACCCAAATTAATTTACTTATTTAGTGCCATACCTATCAAACTACTAAGAAACTTTTTTACTGAATTAGAAAAAACTATAACGAAGTTTATTTGGAAGAACAAAAGATCAAGAATATCAAGGGAAAAAATGAAAAAAAAAACATGAAGGAAGGTGGTCTAGCAGTACCAGATCTTAAGCTGTACTATAAAGCAGCAGTCATCAAAACAATATGGCACTGGCTAAGAGACAGAAGAGTGGATCAATGGAACAGATTTGGGGTAAGTGATGTCAGCAAAACATTGTATGATAAACCCAAAGAGCCCAACTTTTGGGACAAAAATCCACTATTTGACAAAAACTGCTGGGAAAATTGGGAAACAATATAGGAGAGATTAGGTTTAGATCAACATCTCACACCCTACACCAAGATAAATCCAGAATGAGTGAATGACTTGAATATAAAGAAGGAAACTATAAGTAAATTAGGTGAACACAGAAAGTATACTTGTCAGATCTATGGGAAAGGAAAGATTTTACAACCAAGCAAGAGTTAGAAAAAATTACAAAATGTAAAATAAATAATTTTGATTACATTTAAATTAAAAAGGTTTTGTACAAACAAAAACAATGCAACCAAAATCAGAAGAGAAACAACAAACTGAGAAAAAATCTTTATAACAAAAAACTCTGACAGAGGTCTAATTACTCAAATATACAAGGAGCTAAATCAATTGTATAAAAATATCAAGCCATTCCCCAATTGATAAATGGGCAAGGGACATGAATAGGCAATTTTCAGATAAAGAAATCAAAACTATCAATAAGCACATGAGAAAGTGTTCTAAATCTCTAATAATTAGAGAAATGCAAATGAAAACAACTCTGAGGTACCACCTTACACCTAGCAGATTGGCTAAAATGACAGTAGGGGAGAGTAATGAATGTTGGAGGGGCTGTGGCTAAATCGCGACATTAATGCATTGCTGGTGGAGTTGTGAACTGATTCAACCATTCTGGATGGCAATTTGGAACTATGCCCAAAGAGTGCTAAAAGATTGCCTGCCCTTTGATCCTGTCATACCATTGCTGAGTTTGTACCCCAAAGAGATCATGGGAGAAAAGACTTGTATAAAAACCTTATAGTCATGCTCTTTGTAGTGGCAAAAAACTGGAAAACAAAGGGCATGGCTGTCAATTGAGGAATGCCTGAACTAATTGTGGTATATGCTGGTGAACAAGCCCTCAAAGAACTCCATAAGAAAAAATCCCCAGGGCCTGATGGATTCACAAGAGAATTCTATCAAACATTTAAACAACTAAACCTAATATCAAACAAACTATTTCACAAAAGAAGCAAAGAAGGAGTTTTACCAAATTCCTTTCATGACACTAATATGGTACTGATTCCAAAGCTAGGCAGATCAAAAACAGAGAAAGAAAACTACAGACCAAACTCCTTAATGAATATTGATGCAAAAATCTTAAATAAAATACTAGCAAAAAGATTCCAAAAGTGATGACAAGGATTATTCACTATAATCAGGTGAGATTAATACCAGGGATGCAAGGATGATTTAATATTAGGAAAACCATCCACATAATTTACTATATCAACAACAAAACCAACAAAAATCACATGATTATCTCAATAGATGCAGAAAAGGCCTTTGACAAAATACAACATGCCTATTGAAAACACTAGAAAGTATAGGAATAGATGTGCCTTTTCTAAAAATAATGAACAGTATATATTTAAAACCATCAGCAAGTATCATCTGCAAAATGAAAAGTAAGAAACCTTCCCAATAAGATCATAAGTGAAGCAAAGATGCCCATTATCACCTCTATTATTTAACATTTTACTAGAAACATTAGAAGTAGCAATTAGAGAAGAAAAAGAAATTGAAGGGATTAAAGTAAGCAGTGAAAAAACTAAACTATCACTCTTTTTAGATGGTAAGATGGTCTACTTAAAGAATCCAAGAGAATCAACTAAAAGAATAGTGGAAATAATTAACAACTTTAGCAATGTTGCAGGATACAAAATAAACCCACATAAATTATCAGCATTTCTATATATTCCGAACACAACTCAGCAACTTGAGTTAGAAAAAGAAATTCCATTTAAAATCACCCTGTACAATATAAAGTATTTAGGAATCTATCTAGCAAGACAAACACAGAAATTATATGAAAACAACTACAAAACACTTTCCACACATTTAAAACTAGATTTGAATAATTGGAAAAACATTAATTGCTCAAGGGTAGAATGAGTTAATGTAATAAAAATAACAATCTTACCCAAATTAATTTACTTATTTAGCACCACTCCTATCAAATTACCAAAAAATTTTTTTATTGAATTAGAAAAAAATTCTAACAAAGTTCATTTGGGAAGAACAAAAAAATCAAGAATATCAAGGGAACTAGTGAAAAATGGGAAGGATGGGGGCCTAGCAGAACCACATCTTAAACTGTACTATAAAGCCATGATCATCAAAACAACATGGTGCTGGCTAAGAGATAGAAGGGCTGAACAATGGAATAGACTTGGGGTAAATGACCTCAACAAGACAGTGTACAATAAACAATAAAAAGATCCCAGCTTTTGGGACAAGAACCCTCTATTTGACAAAAACTCCTGGGAAAATTGGAAAACAATATGGAAAAAATATGGTTTAGATCAACATCTCACACCCTATACCAAAATTAATTCAGAATGGGTAAATGACATAAATATAAATAAGGAAATCATAAGAAAATTAGGTAAACAACAAATAGTATACCTGTCGGATCTATGGGAAAGGAAAGAATTTAAGACTAGGCAAGAGATAGAGAATATTACAAAATGTAAAATGAATAATTTTGATTACATTAAATTCAAAAGGTTTTGTACAAAAAAAACCAATGCAACAAAAATTAGAAGGGAAGCAACAAATTGTGAAAAAATCTTTATAACAAAAACCTCTGACAAAGATTAATTACTCAAATATATAAAGAGCTAAATCAATTGTACAAAAAAGCAAGCCATTTCCCAATTGATAAATGGGCAAGGGACCTGAATTAGGTAATTTTCAGATAAAGAAATCAAAACTATCAATAAGCACATGAAAAAGTGTTCTAAATTTCTTGTAATTAGAGAAATGCAAATCAAAACAACTCTGAGGTACCATTTCACACCTAGCAGGTTGTCTAATATGAAGGCAAAGGAATGTAAGAAATGTTGAAGGGGATGTGGCAAAATTGGGATACTAATGCATTGCTGGTGGATTTGAGAATTGATCCAACCTTTCTTGAAGGCAATTTGGGACTATACCCAAGGGGCTTTAAAAGACTGCCTGCAATTTCATCCAGCCATACCACTGCTATGTTTGTATCTCAAAGTGATAATAGGGAAAAATACATGCACAAAAATATTTATAGCTGAGCTCTGTGGTGGCAAAAAAATTGGAAAATGGAAGGGTGTCCATCAATTGGGGAATGGCTGAATAAATTGTGGTATCTGATGGTGATGGAATATTATTGTGTTGGAAGGAATAATGAACTGGAGGAATTCCATGTGAACTGGAATGACCTCAAGGAATTGATGCAGCGTGAAAGAAGGAAAACCAGGAGAACATTGTACACAAAGAGTGATATGCTGTGGCACAATTGAATGTAACAGACTTCTCTACTAGCAGCAATGCAATGATCCAGGACAATCCAGAGGAACTTATGAGAAAGAACACTATCCACATCCAGAGAAAGAACTATGTGAATAGAAACATGGAAGAAAAAAATATGATTGATCACATGGTTTGATGGGAATATGATTGTGTATGTTGACTTTACATGATCACACTACTGCAAATATTAATAATATGGAAATAGGTTTTGAACAATGATACTTGTAAAACACAGTGCAATTGCTCATCAGCTCCAGGAAGGGGGAGGGAGGAGTGGAGGGAAAGAACATGAATCATGTAACCATGGGAAAATATTCTAAATTAATTAATTAAAGAAAAATGAAAAAAATGAAAAAAAATTTAATTTTATTAAAAAAAAGGCTCCACCATCACATCAAAGGGGATGTTAAAGAAACAAGGACACAAGCTAGAGTAACCTCTGAACTCATCTGTCAATTCTGTTGGTACTAGAATCAAAGTAGTTTATGTCCAAAATGGTCACACATAAGATTTTGAAGTCAAGGTTGTTCTTAATCTGAGTCTCTCACAATGCCTGGAACATACTAAGAACTTAATAAATGATTTTTTAATTAAACTAAATTGAAGCAAGAAAGAGGAATGCATTGGGTAAAAAGAAAACGAGACAGAATGGTGTAAAATACCCTTTATTAAGAGGCACATAATACGCAAATACAGTGGAGGAGAAGATGGGGGTAATGACTATTCTTGAACCTTATTGTCATCAGAATTAGCTCAAATAAATCCCATACACAACCAGTTATAGAAACCTACCTTACTCTATAGGCATGTAGGAAGATAAGGAGAATAAGGGAGTGAGGGGGAGTCAACAAAAAAGAAAGGTCAACTGGGGGACGTGACTATCAAAAACAAAACAATTGTAAATGGAAAAGCTAAAAGGAGGAAAAAAAGAGAAAAGTAAAAGGGAAAAATAAGATGGAGGAAAAAACATAATAAATAAATATAACTGTGATTGTGAATAGGATAGACTCACATATAAAATGAAAAAGGATAGCAGAGTGGCTTAAAAATCCAAATCCCACAATATGTAACAGCATATTGAATATTTCATATTCAAGAAACACATTTTTTAAAATTTCTCATAAAACCCTTACCTTCCACCTTGGAATCAATACTACAAGGCAGAAAAGTGGTAAGGGTTAGACAATAAGAATTAAGTGAATTACCCAGGGTCACACAGCTAGGAAGTATCTGAGGCCAGATTTTAACCTAGGACTTCCAGTTTCTAGGCCTGGCTCTCAATCCACTGAGCTACCCAGCTGTCCCTTCAAGAAACACATTTAAAACATGGATACAAACAAAAGAAAAGTAAGAGGTTGGAGAAGAATCTACTATGCCTTGGCTAAAGTAAAAAGAAAAATCAAGGGTAGCAATCATGTTTTCAAAGTAGCATAAAAACTGATCTAATTAAATGAGAAAAAGAAGGAAATTACATCATGATAAAAGGCAACATAGACAATGAAATAATGTCAATATTTAACATAGATGCACCAAATGACACAGCATCCAGATTCCTAAAGGAAAAGCTACATGAGTTACAGTAAGAAATAGTAAAACATTACTAGTAGAGGACCTCAACCTTCTCCTTATATAAGTAGATAAAACCAATAAAAATTAAACAAGAAAGATGTTAGGGAGGTAATAGAACTTTAGAAAAGCTAGACATGATAGATCTCTGGAGAAAACTAAGTGCAAATAGAAAAGATTACATCTTTTTCTCAGGAATACATGACATTTCACAAAAAATGACCACATAATTGGGCACAAAACCCTAACATCCAAATATAGAAAAGCAGAAATATTAAATGCATACTTTTCAGATCATAATGTAATAATAAAAATTACACTCAATAAAGGGCAGCAGAAAGACTAAAATTTAATTGGAAAGTAAATCTTATTCTAAAGAACAAATTACAGAAACAATCGACAATTTCATTAAAGAAAATTACAATGAAGAGACAACATATCAAAATTTATGGCATGCATCCAAAGTAATACTTAGAGGAAAATTCATATCAATAAATTAGAGAAAGAATAGACTGATGAATTAGGCACACAACTAAAAAAATAGAAAAAGAATAAAATTTTAAATCTCCAAATAAATAACAAATTAGAAATCCTAAAAATTAAAGGAGAGGTTAATAACATTGAAAGAAAAACATTCAATTAATAAATAAGACAAGAAGTTGATTTTATGAAAAAAGGAAATATATATACCATTGGTTAACTCTATTAAAAAGAAAGAAGAAAACCAAATTTCCAATCTCAAAAATGAAGAGTGAAATCACAACCAAAGAAGAATAAATTAAAGCAATTACTGTAAGTTATTTTGCTCAACTATATACCAATAAATTTGCCAATCTTAATGAAATATATGAATATTTAAAAATAAAACTACCTAGATTAACAACAGAAGAAATAGAATACTTAAACAACTTCATCACAGAAAAGGAAATTATATAAACCATCAAAGTTAACTCCCTAATAAAAAAGGCCCAAGGCCAAATGGATTCACAAGTAAATTCTACCAAATTTTCAAAGAACAACTAACTCTAATATTATATAAACTATTTGAAAAATAGAGGAAGAGAGAATCCTTCCAAATTCCTTTTGTAACATAAATATGATATTCATACCTAAACCAGGAGAAGATAAAACAAAGAGAGAAAACTATAGAATAATTTCCCTAATGAAAAGAGATGAAAAATATTTTAAATAAAACACTAGCAAGGAGAATACAGCATTTTATCACAAGAATCATATACCATAAGCAGGTGAATTTTACATTAGGAATGCAGGGATGGTTCCACATTAGGAAAACTATTAATATAATTGACCATATCAATTACAAAAGCAAGAGAAATCACATGATTTTTTCAATAAGTGCAGAAAAAGCATTTGACAAAAAAAATGCCCATTCCTTATAAAACTTTAGAAAACATTGTAATAAATGGAACCTTCATTAAAGTAATAAACGGCATCTATCTATTATCAGCAAACATTATCTCTAATGGGGATAAACAAAGATCCTTCCCAATAAGATCAGATAAAGCAAAGATTCCCATTTTTGGCACTATTCTTTAATAATATTGTCCTAGAAATGCTCTTTATAGCAATAAGAGCAGAAAAATAAATTGAAGAAATTAGAATAGTCAATGAAGAAGCAAAGTTATCATACGTTGCAGATGATATAATAGTATACATAAATAATACTAGAGAATTCACCAAAAAACTAATAGAAATAATTAACAACTTCATCAAAGTCACAGGATACAAAAATAAATCCACATAAATCATCAGCATTTCTATCACCAACAAAATCCATCAGCAAGAGATAGAAATGGAAATTCCTTTCAAAATAACTCTAGACAATATAAAATACCTGTAGGTATGCCTACTAAAACAAACTCAGCCACTATATGAATACAATCATAAAATATTCTTCACACAAATAAAATCAGACCTAAAAAATTAGAAAAACATAAATTCCTCATGGATAGGCTGAGCCAACATAGTGATAATGGCAACCATACCTTAATTAATTTACCTATTCAGTGTCATACCAAAGTATTCAAAAATTATATCATAGAACCAGAAAAAAATACCAATGAAGTTCATATGGAAGAACAAAAAGTCAAGAATATCAAGAGAATTAATGAAAAAAAATTATGGAAGAAGGAGGCCTGACTATATCAGATCTCAAACTATACTATAAAGTGTTAATTATCAAAACAATCTGTTACTGGCTAAGAAATAGAGTGATAGGTTAATGAAATAGATTAGGCAATTGACACATAACAGTTTATCAAATAAAGGCACAAGCTTTTTGGGAAAAAATCTCACTATTTGACAAAATATAATGGTAAAACTGGAAATCATATGGCAGAGATCAGAAAGGACCAACATCTCACACCATACACCAGGAAAAAGCAAAAATAAATACTTGATCTAGAAACAAAGGATGACACCAAACACAAATGAGGGCAACATGGAAAAATTTATTTGTCACATAAAGAAAGAATTTATGACCAAATAAGACATAGAAAATATTATGAAAAATGAAATAGATAAGTTTGATTACATTAAATTAAAAGAGTTTGTATGAATAAAACCAAATGCAACTAAGATTAGAAAGGAAATAACCAATTTGGAAAAATATCTTATACCAAGTATCACTGTATCTCTGACAAAGTCTGAAATATATGGAGAAATGAGTCAAATTTATAAGTATATAAAGTATTTCCCAACTGAAAAATAATCAAAAGATATGAACAGACAGTTCTCAGAGGAAGAGGAAGAATAGATGCTCCAAATCATTATTGATTAGAAAAATGCAAATTAAAACAATTCTGAGATACTACCTCACACCTACCAGATTGACAATCATGACAAAAAAGGAAAACAATAAATATTGGAGGGGTTGGGGGAAATTGGGACACTAATACACTGCTGGTTGAAAAGTGAATTGATACAACCATTCTAGAGAGTGATATGGAACCAGGCTAAAAGGACCACAAAACTATGCATGCCCTTTGACCCGGCAATACTAATGCTGGGTATGTATCCTAAAGAGATCAGAGATAAGGAGAAAGGCCCGATTTGTACCAAAATATTTTAGCAGCTCTTTGTGGTGGCAAAGAATTTGAAACTTAGGGGGTTTCCATCACTTGGGGAAAGGATGAACAAGTTGTAGCATATGGTTGTAATGGTTATATTGTGACTATGGTTGTAATGTAATATAATGGTTGTAATGTAACTATTATTCCATAAAGAACAATGAACAAGATAAATCCTGAAAAACATGGAAAGTGTTATATGAACTGATGCAAACTGAAGTAAGCAGAACCAGGAAAATAATGTACAGAATAACAGAAATAATGTGTGATGATGAACTGTGTAGGACTAAATCATTATCAGCAAAGTAAGTCTCCAAGATAACCTCAATGGACTCATGATGAAAATAATATTGACAGCCAAAGAAGAAATTTTTAGAGTATGAGTGCATCAAAGCATGCCATCTTCCACTATATTTCCTGGGTGAGATTTCTACTGCATATGTGATATGTGACTTCTATCATGAAAAGAGCAATATGGAAATATTTCTCACATGAAAGTATACATATAACCTATATCAGACTATTCATCACTTCAGTGAGGGAAGAAAATTTGAATTCTAAAATGTCAAAAATTGCTTCTTCATGTAACTGAAAAAATATATATAAAAAGTCTGGATTGAAGTTGGTTCAGAGAAACTGGAGAGGACTTGAATAAACTGATTTAGAGCTAAATAAAGAGTTAAGAAAGGACAAAAATTACCTTAAAAATCAGAGTGGTAGGAGAAAAATGGGAATATAAATGAGAGAAATCCAAGAAAATCATGAAAAGAGAATTAAAAGTTTGGCAAAAGAGGGGCAGCTGGGTAGCTCAGTGGATTGAGAGCCAGGCCTAGAGACAGGAGGTCCTAGGTTCAAATCTAGCCTCAGACACTTCCCAGCTGTGTGACCTTGGGCAAGTCACTTCACCCCCATTGCCTACCCTTACCACTCTTCCACCAAGGAACTAATACACAGAAGTTAAAGGTTTAAAAATATAAAAAAAAGTTTGGCAAAAGAGGCACAAAAAATACTGAAGAAAGTATCTTCTTAAAAATCAGAATTGTGAAATGGTAATCAAAAAAAGGTACAAAAATACTGAAGCAAATAACTTTAGAAAGCAGTACGTGCCTTGTAGAAACAAATGACTCCATGAGACATCAAGAAACAATGAAAACAGTCAAAAGACTAGAAGCAATAGAAGAAAATGTGAAATATCTCATAAGAAAAACAACTGACCTAGACAATAGATCAGGGAGAGATAATTTAAGGATCACTAGGCATCCTGAAATCCACGAACCAAAAAAAAAAGCCTGCCTATACATCATATTTAAAGTAATTATAAAGGAAAATTGCCCAGATATCTTAGAACCAAAGAGCAAGGCAGAAACTGAAAGTGTCCCCCAGGCACATGCTGAAAGAGAAACCAAAATGAAAATTCCCAGGATTATAGCCAAAATCCAAAGAAATAAAATCAATCATTAGAATATAGTTTGCCAAATTATGTACCAAAAACTGACAATATAAATAAAATGAATGGTTATAAAAATTATTAATTCTCCAGATTAATAGAAGATGAAATAGAATATTTAAATAACTCTATATCAGAAAAAATGAACGTCATAAATTCCCAATAGAAAAAAATTGTGTTCTAGACATAAGGAGAAAGGGTAAGAATTGTCAAAGCTGCCTCTTCTTCCTATAAGACATTCATACAAAGTACCCATGACCTCTAACTTTACCTGAGAATGGATAAATAAAACCATTCTTTGAATTATTCAACAAATATTTATTTGGTGCCTATTAGAATCAGAATAATATGATAGATTTAGGGAGGATATGAAGTTTAAAGAGGATCACAGATCAAGCCATAAAAGAGCTTAAAGTCAAAATGGTACAAAAAGAAAAAAAACTTACAACATGACATGATGACATTTAGAGATTCAGGGACTTCTGCCTCAGATGCTAGTAGGGGACAGTTAAAGTTATGGAAGTCAAGGACTATAAATAGAACTTCTCATTATTGTAGGCAAATAGAGTATGAGAGTGTGTGTGTGTGTGTGTGTGTGTGTGTGTGTGTGTGTGTGTGTGTGTGTTTTGGGGAGAGGGTGAATGCTGGTAGCAATGTCACTGAAGTAAACAAATAACAATTTTTGGTATTTTCAGTAGAAATAACCAAATACAACAACCCCTTTGGATTAATACTAGTGTTTTCAATTGCTTGCCATCAGAATTTCACTTCAATATTCTCCTTAAATCGCCATTTTACATTATCTTTAGGCACCTAAAGTTTCCCAAGGGTACTGAAATTATGATATTTCTTGGAAGCAGTATACTATAATGCAGATATTTATCTCTCAATTTTCTACAGGATTCTACAAACTTGGCAAATTAAAATGGTAGTCCCATAGGAAAACTGCCATTTTCAAACAATCTGTGAGTATCTTCAACTATTCAGAAAAACAAACAAACAAACAAAAACCATATTTGGAAATGTGCTACCACTAAATGACTCCAAAATGCCAACTAAACTAACATTCCCCTCAGGAGTGAGTTTTCTTACTTTAATCTAATGGTGGTATGAACTTAAGGTCTGACCTACTGGGAACACTGCCACCAAAAATTCCCTTTTGAAGATGAAAATTAATCACAGATTCTTTGTGAATTATAGGAAGGCTATTGTCACTCTTAACTACCAGGGAACATTTCATCATGTCAGTATCCCAAAGGAACTCTCATTTACACAAAATAACACTGAATCAATAGAGAGGGATAACACACGATAAGCATGCCAGAACTATAAACAAAGGTTACCTTCTTGCTTTGTGTTTTGGGGAAAAGCTCTATTTTCAGGATAAATTAGCTTGAAGGACAATTTAGATATATACCTGAAATAATAATGTTCTTTTTCAAAGTAAGTATTTTTTATCCTCATTTAAAGATAATGAAATTGATTCAGAGAGATTTTAAGTGATTTACCTAGGATCACCCAGATAGCAACTACCAGAGGGTCAATTTGAACTAAAATCTTTCTAACTCTATTTCCAGGAATCTGCTCCACTAAGCTGTCTACTGGTTTCAAATACTATCCATTACTCAGGAAAGCATAATATAACTATAAATCTTATCAATAGTGGCCTCGAGAGACTGTAGTACTTCCCTGGGTAGTCAGTGCCAGTAAATACAGAAAGAAAAACTTGTTTTCCCACAAAATTTCCAAGACTTCAGATTTCAGTTGCCAAGTATTTAATGCTATAAAATTAATTCAAATGTAATTTTGAAAAGCTACAACTCCCAAATAGGTTTTTATGTTTTCATCACCAAAATTTGCCTTGATCTCCATGAAGCAGTGAACATAATTTTTTTCTTGGCAGTTATTTAAGGAGCTGGTATAATGGCATGTTGTCCATTTGACAAATGCCTATTTCTTTTAAATTACTGATTCATCTTAACATTTCTTCCTCCAGAAATGAGGGAAATTTGCATGACACTAAAATTTCCAAATGCTTGGATATGACTTCAAATTTCTTCCTCGCCTTGGATGGATAATGAGACTTTCTTTTCAACTTCTCTTGTGGCTCTTTTTAACTCTGCATTATAGATTTCTGTCATAATTCTATTTGTGGTAACAACTCACAGAGAACTTGCCTGGCTCTAAGAAGCCTTTCAAGGGAAGTCACACATTTATCATAGTCAACCACACTCTAATTTCTCAAGACATTGCCAAGCAGATCATCAATTGGGGATATGTTAAGTACAATAGAACCAATCCCATTTTTATAAGCAGCATATTTTTCTAAGCAAAGCCCTGCTGTGGAAGGTCAAGTTTGTTGGCATTCATTAATAAGAATCATAATATGCTGTTTAAAGTTCTATTAAAGCCATTCAGTATGTCAAGGACTTATTGAGTGACATCATATTATAATAGATCACATTTGCCAATTTAGCAATTGGCATCAACAATCCTGTCAAAAACCACAAAGATAGTTGGAATGGTTCTCAAGGGATTTTCATGATACTTCTTGATGCATGCTAGATTGCAAGGAAAGTTGCCTTTCTTTGACAGACTTTTTGGTACACTACAAGACAAATGCACTTAAAAAATCAGCAAACACATCATCACTCCACTTAGACCTTTTCCACACAGCTGCCAAAGAAATTTTTCTGAAATATAGGTCTGTACTCAATAAACTACAATGGCTCCTCAGCTTAGTTTTAAAGTTTTTTTTCACAACTTGGAACCTCCCTACATTTCCAGTCTTCTTACCCATTAGTTTCTGTGGTCCAGTCATACTGACCTACTTGCAATTCTATATACCAGGCACTCAAAATCACATCTTTGTCTATGTCTTTGCACTGCCTCTCGATGCATATCTGGAAAGTACTACCTCATAACTTCTGCCTCTTGGAACCCTTCAATATTCAGTTCAAAAACTATCTTTTAAATAAAGTCTTTCCTGATTTCCCTGCCCCAAAATTTGTTCTCCCCCTCCCATCTATCAAGTTCATTTTATATATATTTTGTATGCCCTTTATACATGTTTTATGTTTTCTTCACCATAGGAATGAAAGGTCCATGAAAACTAAGACAATTTCATGTTTCTCTTGTGTTCCCAAGGCTCATCACAATGCTTGACACATAGTAGGTGCTTAATAAATACTTGCTGATTGATTTCTAAGCATTTGACCCTTGGGCTGCTGCTCTTTAAATTTAAAAGAAAAATAAATATGAACAATTGCTAGTCATTCTTGTCCTGATGTGTCCAAAACCAGAGAAGAACAGAAATCAGGTTAATCAATCACAATCACAGGAACAAATCGAACAGGCTAAACAAACACCCTCCAGCATTATGAAGTTAAGAAACTCTAACTGAAACATTAGAAAGAATTGTAACTGTTCGGTCTGACCTGAGGGTGAACTAATAGCGGCTACTAGTTACAGGCCAATAAAACTCTTTTTATACATAAGGATATACACTTGAGTAACCATAAACAGTTCAATGAAAGGAATCTTTTACCTTAGAGGGTACTCTTAACAGGCAGTGAATCATCCAGTTCTCCTGGATCGCATTAGAATTGGGCTCTACAAAGTCAAAGTACCATACGATTTTTGTCTTCCAAATCTCCAATCCACAACAGAATTGCCCTCTGTGATTTACTTTAATGTTATGTTGGATCTGTGTTCTTATCAAAGTAGGTACTCCTTCCACTATTGAATGTCCATGCCCTCATATCTTGAATGAATCTTATCCATACTTCCCACATGCCCTTGTATAAAGGATCTACTCAAATGTTTTGGAGACACTTCTCTTGTTATTTGAATGTTCTATGGATTCTGATGCAACGTGGACTGCACATAGGTTATTTTCATGGTCACTGTATTACCACTTCCATTCCCTGTCTAGTCTAGTACTTAATGATGCCTTCAACCATTTCTAAAAAGCATATCAGCTTTGAGATTATGTTGAAACCTAACGTATCTTTTCATTGCTTTTTAGTTGACCTGCCATTATGATTTCTTGGAGATAATCACATCCCATAATTTAAACTAGAAGCATTAGCGGAAGAAAGCTTATCATAAAATATGGAATTTCACAGTAAGAATGAGGTTGGTAATCACTGAAAGTGCTATACAATTCGAAAATTTTCCATTATTCTATTCAATTCTGACCCCAACTCATTGACCATATGCAGAACATGTCCAAAGCATAGGCATTTTGTGGACTATTTATAATTGAGTTTTATATTTGAATTTTCTTGGGTGCATCTCATGTCAAACTTCATTCAGGCTAATTCTTCCTTCTACAGATTTTCATTGTTTTATGAGATGATACTGTTCTTGATATTCTACTACCCTCCTCTTTATTGTATTGCAAATATGCTTGTACTGTAAATTAGCTTTGCTCATGTCTTCTATGACTGTAGTTTCTGCATTCTCAAGGTTCTGCCAATAAAGCACAAGTTCTGGCAGGTTCTACAAAGCTGTAAAAGGTATGGGTCCATCCATGCAACAACCAATGCCATTTATTAAGGGGTTTCAGTTTTTTATGTAGGATCTCTTGGTACTTTCAGAGACAGCCCATTCTATTTTAAGGCAATGTCTAGCACAAAGCATCCATTTAATAATAATGACTAATGGATGGATTGATTGGTCTAACTATTAGAAAACCACCCTTCAGAGTTAATTTAAGCCTGCTTCTCTATATTTTCCACTCTTTGGTCTTAGTTCTGCCCTCTGGAGTGGCACAAATTAACTCTACTCCCTTTCCCACAAGAAAGCTCATCAAAGATTTAGGTCTTCTTCCAATGAATCTTTGGACATCTTATGAAATGGGATTTTCCCCATGCATGTTGACTCTGGGAGAATAAGGTTGATGAAACTCATTTTCCTAAAGCCATACTGTCAGTAGCTATGTCAGAAGCACCATCCCACTTTGAGATTAATCATCTATCTCTTCCATTTCATTGCTATTATAAAATCTATAACTGAGTTTTTCAGATCCTTGGACAAATTTATCTGGGAAAAAAGATAGAAATTTAAATAGGAGGATGAGAAGAGAGAAATAACTAAATTATGTGTAATAACTAAAATGCATGTGATGGCAGATACCCTATGGAGAATGTACCCTGATTGGGTGTAGTTACAATGGCCTTATAGTAAAAGAAGGAAGCTCTGGGAGATAGATGTGACTGCAGTAGGCTAGGTGAGATAGGGTAAAAAGTGTTTCTTCCACCCACTGCTCTGTTAAGACTATTTTCAAACTGCCTGATTTCTCCCCTATGGCATTCTTCATTGTTCTCTTCCTGCCCTTCCCTACTTGGGGAAGAAGCACACACACTCAGGAAGAAATGCACCTCTCCTGATGTCAGCACTGCAGGACAAAACCTCAGTCACTCTGTGATAATTACCTTTCTGGAAACTACAGCTGCTGATGTGATAAAGTCACCAAATGGATAGAAAGTCAGGATTCTTGTATTGTCTCCTCCACCCTAGCATTGAATTTCAATTTGGCCTGAGGTAAATTACAATTTCCTTTTACCAAGCTGTGATAAAGAGAATCATGATTGAGATAATGACCTGACGTAGATATTGACACAGTTCAAGCACAGTTATACATGTGTGAATCAGAGCACAAAATGAGCTGGCTGGCATTGGATAACATTTTTCTCTTGAAGTTTTTTTTTTTCATGTCGAGAATTACTTGCAATAGCCTACTTGTGACTAAAATAGAGTTTGAAAATTATCTATGCCATTGATGAATGAGGAAGAAAAAAACCATCTAGATAATGTATTAAGGAGTTGGAAATGATTAAATTGATGCAGAATTTACAGGGAAATGTTAGGTTAGTAATTAGAGACACAAAAGGAATAGGAAAGGTAAAATTGGTATTTATTTCTTAACAGTAAGAGAGAAGCAATGGAGAACATGTAGCAGAGGAAGCTTAGAGACAGTGATCATTTGAGACAATGCACTGTAGTGATAAAGTCATGGATTTAAAGTCAGGAAGACCTGGGTTCAACTTTGGCTCCAGACACCTGTTAGTTGTGGAATCATGGCAAATTCACTTCATTTCCATGTACTTAGTTTTCCCATCCATTAAATGAAAATATTAACAATGCTTACTTCGAAAAGTTGTTGTGAAGATTAACCAAAATCACGTATGAAAACTACTCTGAAAACTTTAAAACCTATAAAACATCAACTATTACAATTACAACTTAGTCAGGGGTAAATTTATAAAACAAAAAGAGGCATAGGCATGTGATGCTAGAAATATTTGGAGAAACAAGGAAGTCTAAAGACTGAGGTGAAAATAATTAAAAATAAAATCAAGTGAACAAGAATTCTGAAGCATATTCCAAGATGAGTAGAGAATGAAGAAAATGATATCTTAAAAATTCACTGGGACTACATGAGACACTCCATCCATAGCCATGTAAAGAGAATGGAATGAGCATGGAATGAGCATGAACTTCATCAATCTATAGTGAAATTGTTCAAAAATGAAGATGTTGGAATAAAACTAAAAAACAAATATCCTTTTATAGAAGGGCTGATGTGAAAGAAAGAAGGACTGAAAAGAAGGGCATGAATTCACGTAAGGGAATTTTTTTAAAGGATTTTTGCAAATGCATCAAAAATTCAAAGGAAAAAGTAGGCTCATTAAGATTTGAACAGGGAGAAAATGCTATCATGACTGAAGTGTCTTTTTTAATTGCCCATATAAAACTAGAGATTAGTGTTAAATATTAAGCACTATCATCAAGAAATGCTACCACTCATATAGTTTTCTGATATCACCATCATGTAAAATAAGAAATACAAGGAAAAAATTGCAAAATATCTGAGCTAAAATGGCCAAATGCAGAGGCACTGACCACCTGCCTAAAATCAACTGTATGCTATTTAAGAAAGCCATGCATCACACTGTAGGAATGAACTGACCACAAATTGGGCAGTGCTGAATCTGAGTCAGTTATCTGAATCTGAGACCAATGTTCAAGAAAAGCTAAGTAAACTTATATCTGGCTACTAAGATCCCATGTAGACTGAAATTTAGAAGTCAGAAAAATTCTCAGAGACTAGAGAACTTATGAAGTTTGACAAGAAATTATTGCTTGTCGTTCCTTAAGGAAACATATGTATGTTTATGCTGTTTATCAAGAATCTATAATTTCATATGTGCTAAATCCCTATATGGGAATTCCCTCCATCAATGCAGATTTGTCTAAAAATATTAGCAGAGGTCTGTACACCTCTCTTTCTGCTTTCCTAACTTCTCCTGGAATGAAAGAAATTACTCACTATGACTTTTTCTTGGTTTTCCTATTCAGAATTCTGATTGACACACTTTTTTAGTCAGCCTAGCAAAAAATACTCTCTTTATTCCACAATCTTGACTAAAATATCATACTTTTTGATATGTTATTTAGTTGCACTGAATTTTTATTTCTCTTTTATATTCTTTATTATAAAGAATGGCAGAAAAAAGCAAGATACTCACCTGAGCTCTCCCAAATTCCCCTCCAAACAACTTTAAAATAATGTTGATATTGCTTCAAAACAAATTCTAAAGAAGCAGAACTAACAAAAGGATGGAGTAAAACAATCCAAGACAATTCAAAAGGTTGGAAAGAAATGTCTGTCCCATTGGGGTAAGAATAGAGAGCAATCTAGTACAAGCAATGCTATAGAAAGTCTGCAGCAGTTATATCTCTTAAAGCCAGCAACAGGATTTAGGGGTAACTGAATTGACAGGAATAGATTCTGGAGCTCTCATCCTAGAGACAGTAAAGGGGTCAGACAACTGGTCAGAATGAGATTTTGGGGGTACCTGTGCAGGCAGTGAGTGCAAGACTCTTTTGCATCACCCAAATGCAGACACAGATCCCAGTTCTGTGTCTCAGTCCCAGAGCAGGTGGAGCAGCAGCATATTAAAGCTTACAGCCATAGGGGAACAGGCACCTGGTCAGAGTTCCAGGGTAGAAGAGACTACTTGTGGCCACTCATAGACCAGAACATAGGCCAAAAGAATACTAAAGACACTTGTTAGATCACACTACCCTGGAAGAACTGAAAACTTATAGACCCCCAGAATAAGCTCTGAAAACAGTTGCACAAGATACAAGAAGCTTGGGACAATGCCTTCTCCACCCCAGGAGCAGAGCTCAACTTTAAAGTTGAAGGCAAGTTAAAAGTTAAAAGGCAAGAAAAAGGCTGGAAAAATAAGCAAAGAACAATAGCCAACTATAAGAACATGACTATAAAAATTTACTATGGTGACACAGAAAATCAAAATACAAAACCAGAAGAAGATAACAAAGTCAAAACTGCTATATCTGTGGCTTTGGGGGGAAGTGCGAATTGGCCAGAGGTCCAAAAAACTTCCTAAAAGAACTTAGAAAGGATTTTAAAAATTAAATAATGAAATTAGACAAAGCCTAAACCTTCCTCTTTTTCTGCTTTGTAACCAAAATACAATACTAATTCCAAGATTTTGGAAAGTAAGGGTTTAAAAAAATAGAATTGGACAAATGAAAACAGAGGTACAAAAGCTCACTGAAGAAAAATAATGCAATAAAATTTTGAATTGTACAAGAAGCTAATGACTCTATGAGACATCAAGAAACAATGAAAGAAAATCAAAAGAATGAAAAAATAGAAGAAAATGTGAAATTTCCCACTGGAAAACAATTGCACTGGAAAATAGATCAAGGAGAGATCATTGATGAATTATTGGACTATCTGAAAGTCATGGTCAAAAAATAAACCTATACATCATCTTTCAAGAAGTTACTAAGGAAAACTGCCTTGATATCCTAGAATCAGAGGATAAAATAAAAATTGAAGGAATCTACAAAGCACCTTCTGAAAGAGATCACAAAATGAAAACTCCCAAGAATATTTCACTCAAATGTGAGAGCTTTCAGATAAAGGATAAAATACTTCAAGCAGATGGAAAGAAACCATTCAAATATCATGAAGCCAAAGTCAGGATCACACAAAATTTACCAGCTTCTACACTGAAGAATCAGAGAGGATAGAACATGATATTCCAAAAAGCAAATGGCCTAAGGATTACAATCAGAATCATCTACCCAGAAATAATAATAATCCTGCAAGGGGAAAAATAGATATTTGATGAAATAGAGGACTTTCAAGCAAGTATGATGAAGAGAACAGAATAGAACATTTGACTTTAAAGGCTTAAAAGAAAAATAAAAAGTTAATCATGAAAGAAAAACATATGGATAAATTGTTGTAAATTGAATCCTACATGGGAAGATGATATCTGTAACTCCTAAGAACTTTATCATTATTAGGGCATATTGAAAAGGAGTTTACAAAGACAGAGGGAATGATCCTAAGTTAAATATGATGGGATGATTTTTTTAAATTTTTTTATTTAAAAAAAATTTCCACATAAGTTTTCCAAAGTTATATGATCCATATTGTTTCCCTCCTTTTCTCCTCCCCCATCCTAGAACTGACAAGCAATTCAATCTGGGTTATGCATGTATTAACGCACAAAAATATTTCCATTTTATTCATTTTTGTAAATGAATAATCTTAAAAAATCAAAACCTCAAAACATATACACAAATAAAGATGTGATAAAGCATATGTTTTCATTTACATTCCTATATCTTTCTCTGGAGATGGACAGCATTATTTTTCATAAGTCCATCAGAATTGTCCTGGAGTAATGTATTGCTGTTAGTAGCAAAGTCTATCACATTTGATCATTCCACAATATTTCAGTTACTGTGTATAATGTTCTCCTGGTTCTTCTTATTTCATTCTGCATCAGTTCATGTAGGCCTTTCCAGCTCTTTCTGAAATCATCCTAGTCATCATTCCTTATAGCACAATAGCATTCTATCACCATCATATACCACAATTTGTTCAGCCATTCCCCAATTGAGGGACATGGGATGATATATAAAGATAAGATAAAAAGGGTGAGAAAGAGGAATGTATTGTGAGAAGAGGGAAGAGACAGGTAAAATGGGGTAAATTTCCTCACATAAAATGAGAGGAAAAAGAGTTTGTACAATGGAGGGGAAGAAAAGAGAGGTGGGAGAGAGCACTAGAACTCTACTCTTATTATAATGGCTCAAAGAAAGGATAGCATACACACATACATACATATACATACACCCAACTAAGTGTGTATGCTATCCTAAGTGTGTATGCTATATATATAACATATTTCCTACAGGAAAGTAGGAAGGGAAAGAGATAAGAAAAGGGGAAAGGCTGATAAAAATGGAGGGTAGATTGGGGGATGTAGTAGTTGAAAGCAAAATACTTCTGAAAATGGACAGGGTAAAAGGAGAAAGAGAAGAGGACAAAAAGTGGGGGAACAGGATACAGGGTAATAACAGTAATCATAACTATGAAAAAATTTGCAACAAGTTCCTCTGATAAAGGCCTCATTTCTCAAATATATAGAGAACTGAGTCAAATGTATAAGAATACGAGTTATTACCCAACTGATAAATATTTAAAAGATATAAGCAGGCAGTTTTATAAAAAAATAACCAAGAAATTGGTTAATCTAATATCCTTTGTTTTGAATAATGAGTAGATCAAGTAATCAGTTATCTATAATTATATGAAAAATGCTCTAAATCAGTGATTCCCAAAGTGGGCGCTACCGCCCCCTGGTGGGCGCTGCAGTGATCCAGGAGGGCAGTGATGACCACAGGTGTATTTATCTTTCCTATTAATTGCTATTAAAATTTTAAAAATTAATTTCCAGGGTGCTAAGTAATATCTTTTCTGGAAAGGGGGTGGTAGGCCAAAAATTTTTGGGAACCACTGCTCTAAATCATTATGAATTAGAGATATTCACATTAAAATAACTCTGAGTTACCACCCTATGTCTATCAGATTGGTTTTTTGTGGTGGCAAAAAATTGGAAATGAAGAGGATGCCCATCAATCGAGGAATGGCTAAACAAGGTATAATATATTATTGGTATGGAATGCTATTGTGCTGTAAGAAATGATGAGCAGAATGCTTTCAGACAAACCTGGAAAGACTTACATGAACCACAAAGTACAGAACAACAGTAATGTTGTACAAAGATCTGATGAATGACTTGGCTTTTCTCAGCAACAATTCAAGACAATTAGATGGATTTCATGATGAAAAATGTCATCCTCCTCTGGAAAAAGAATTGGTGGAGTCTGAATGAAGAGCAAAGATATATTTTTAAATTTTATTTCTCTGTTTTGGGTTGGTTTGTTTTTAGTCTGTTTTGTTTCATAACATGACTAATATGAAAATCTGTTTTCCATGATTATACATGTATAACCTATATCATATTACTTGCCATCTTAGGGAGAAATAGAGAGGTAAGGGGGAGAAGAATTTGGAACTCAAAATTTTAAAAACTGAATGTGACAAATTGTTTTTTCATGTTATTAGGAAAAAATACAATATTTATATAAAGGATGGCTTTCAGGAAGAGGAAATGGAGAGGGACAGACAGAAAAATATAGGTGATATAAAAACAAAAGAAACAAATAAAGGATAGGTTTCAGGAAAAGGAAATGGGGAGGGGCAGATGGGAAAATTTAGATAATATAAAAACAAAAGAAAGCAATAAAATTACTTTTAAATGTTTCCTCTAATGTGATATCACATATAGTTAAATAATATTTCTATTTCATTATATTCTCTATCCTCTTGCTATCTACACATTCCAATATGTCATTTTAATAATAATTTTCCAAGAGTATTTTATTTTATAAAGTAAAATTCAATTTCTAATCCACTGATTTAGGGAATGGACAAGAAGACTTGAATAAAGATTTCAAGGAAAACCTCAGATACTGCATTATGAAGCATAAACAAGCATAAGCAGTCACTGTCCTAATTTAAATAAAATCTGAGGAGGTCTTTTTATAATCACTGGAGGCGACATCATTTTGAAAGCATTGACAGATCATTTTATGTGATGATTCAGAAAAGGGAAGATATTAAAAGAATAGGAAAAATCACAGCAGATAATATAACTCAAGAAGGCAAATGAGGAGACCTGAATAATTATGAACCCACTATGCTTGTTTTTTGTTGATCACAAAAATAAAGCATGTAATTTGGTTACAAAATAGGGCCTTAAAGTTTCTCTTCCAACCAGGAGAATCCCATGCATATGTTAAAATGATGTAAGAATTCTTAGGAAATGCATGCCCACTCATGCCCACCCAGGGATGCCAAAAAAAAAAAGGAAATGCAACCACAAAGATTTATACTTCTCTTTTAACACTAGATGAGCAGGGAAAAGATATTTCAACAAATGCATTCTCCATTATCATGGAAGGTATCAAAGGACAAAAGACTAAATGTCAAATAGATACCCCTGTATGGATGGTAAGGTCCTTCAGGAGCTCTTCTGGCTGCTTGCATTAAGCCTCAAATTTTATAGGGCCTCCTTAGTGACATCAATAACTACTCAAAAGATCAGGCTAATAATCAAAACAAAAAAATTAAAAAGATGAAAAATGCTGAATTTAAAAATTATGGAAACTCTAGATGCCATTTGGATGGTCACTCCATGGAGGCAGTACAAAAAATATATATCCAATGAACAATATGTCATGTCCAAAATTGAATTATAGGAGAAAGTGGCCCAGATTTAATTTCGAAATTTTGCTCAGTGTTTTGAGGGATTTCAGATTCCTTTCCAGAACCCAAATTTATCTTCTCAATGCAGATATTTTCCCAGGTTGCAGTATGATTGCAAGTCTCAGAACATCACACCTTTTCAAGAATCAAAGTCACAAATGACATAAAAGACAAGATGTATTATGGGTGTAAATAGGCTGCAGAATCTTTCCAATTATGACATGATTAGGAAGGGATATGAAGGATCTCACTGAGTAAGCATATCATCAGAAAGGCTAAGGGTGTGGGAAAACAGATGGACCACCCTTGTATAGTAATGATATCCACTAAGTGTAATAAGATATAGAAGATGACCCACCAAACAATGGGTAGATTTTTAATGGAGGACCTATGAGATAATCTGGGCCATTTTTATCAATGGAGGAAATGCTCTAAAGTTGAAAAGATCACAGATCCTCTGAAGTATACATTCCTGAGCTTTGCAATTTGCTAAATCAGTTGTTCTCACACTGATAAAGCTTTATATGAAGAGAAGAGATTCATGAAGAATCGGTTGTTCTAATATTCTTTGAATTGAATGATGAGTAGCTATTTTGAATTTTTCTCTAATATATGCTATATTTTCAAAGTCAATCAGAAGTTACCAGTCAACAGGAACATAAGGGTGTCTTAGAGTTGTTCTTTAAAATCTTGTATATTTTGTTGGGATTGTTTATAGCAAATCAAATTAAGGGCAAAAGGACACACTTAATTCATTAAAGTTTTTTAATGTTAATCAAGCTTATCTGTTCATTTTTGAACTAATAATAAATCACTTTACTGATTACTCAATCAATTTTGTCCATTTATAATGCCATTTTTATCACCTACTTAACTTTATGAATCAATCCATGTGTATAAAAAGCTTATCTTTCTCATCATCTGTCAACATGTCATACAAGTAAAGGGTTTGATTCCTGTGGTAGACTGAAGATGAGGTTAAACTAGAATACCACTGTAGGGCATGCAAGACCAATAAAAGTGGCCAGGACTTTAATTTGTGAATAGGAAGAGCTGGATGATAAATCTGCTATCATTAATCAGTTTAATGTGAAAGAATCATCATTCCCACTCTTCACAAACTATCTGGTGATGCTATTACATTACATCATTTAATATCATATGACAGATAGCATCAGGTAACTGTATCAGTCATGCTGTAACAATACCTTGGGAGCTAGGCACACAAGTTTCCTGATGTTACTATATAATACTCATTGATATAGCATCTCTATTACTTCTGGTTTCCTGCATACTAGGAATCTCAGTATTTAAGTTCTATAGATGCATTTTTATCCCAACAATTCAGGATACTGCTACAGATTCAAAGGTCAATTAAGAATTTAGAAGAATCACAAACCCTTAGAGCAGTGATGACGAATATTTTAGAGAACACATGTCATGCCCCACCCCCATTGAGTGCCAGACACACCTTACCCCTTACCACAGACAGGGAAGGGAGAAGGCGTTCCCATTGGGCTGCTGTGCAGAGGGGCGGGGGATGTAAAACAATTACCTCAAGCAAGGTAGAGAAGGGGAGGGGAGCAACTCCATCCAAGTCCCTCTGCCTTTCTAGTAATGAACTTTTGGAGAGGCTGGCCATGTGCTCATAGAGAGTGCTCTGCATGCCCTCTTTGGCACCCATGCCATAGGTTTGCCATCATAGACTTAGACAGTTCTTTGGGAAATACAAGTGGTATGTAATCTCATTTATCCTATTCAATTCAACAAATCTTTGAGTTACTCTGTGTTCAGGACTGTGCTACATGCTATGGCTATAAGTGAACAATTCCTCCCTTCAAGAAGCTTTCCTTGTTGTAATGAGGGAGAGGTTGGTGATAAGGAAATACATAGATAATATAAAGTCATCTCAAAAGAGCAATGGGATATTCATGACTATTGGTGACAGGAAAATCCTTTTAGGAGGGGCCACCTGAACTGTGCTTTGGAGGAAAGGATTTAGACTACTAAAGATTATTAAGTAATAAGATCAAAATTGGGAATATTTTGCATTTCAGTGGTAGCACATCTTTGAAACATGGGGCTACTATTCTATCCATGCGATCACCAAACATTTTGTAATTTGGAACTACAGACCAACATCAAGACATGCTTACATATAGTTTAAAAATTTTAATGAAAATACATTCAGATAATGAAGCCTAACACACCAAATGCCACAGAAAACGAACTATAATGCTACCAAACTCTAATATCAGAAGAAAAAACACATACCTGGTCCCAAGGGGCTCTCTTTAAGGAGCTCTTTTTACAAAAATGAATAATATGAAAATAGCTTTTGAGTGATAATATATGTATATCCCAGTGGAATTGCTTGTCAGCTCTGGGAGGGGGGAGGAAAAAGGGGAGGGAGAGAGCATGAATCATGTAACCATGGAAAATATTTTTAAAAATAAAATTATATTAAAAAAATAAGGAGATCCTAGAGAGGAGGGAGCATGAACTCTAATTAGAGTAGAGCTATGGCTTCTTTAGGAGGCAGCTAGGTAGTGCAACGAATAGAGTGCTGAACCTGGACTCAGGAAGACTTATCTTCCTAAGTTCAAATGTGACCTCAGACATTTACTAGCTATGTAACTCTAAATAAAACACTTAACCCTATTTGTCTCAGTTCCTTGTCTGTAAAATTAACTGGAGAATGAAATGGTAAACCACTCCAGTATCTTTGCTATGAAACCTCAAATAGGATCTTGAAGAGTTGGATACAAAATGAACGAATAACAAGTTTCCCATTTCTCTTTCTTTAGTTTATTAAGCCTCCATCCTAGCACTCTGGGAATTCTTTAGTTATACCTAATACTCTAGTTCATTTCTGGGTTTCTTCAAAGAGCGAAGTAAGAGGTTCCACATACCCTTGTAAAATTTTAGATTTTAATATCAGGGTATAATATAAATCAGATATGGAACAGATATTTTATTTCCCACTAATAAAATAAATGCTAAAAGACACAAGAGAATCATATTGCCCACTGAAAGAAAGACTTAAAACATGATTAAGTAATTTAACTACACTGAGTAACTGATATAATATACAATATAATCTCATCTAAACATGAAGCAGTTTGTAGACCTGCTGATTAGGCATTAGATATTTCACCATAGCTGTACAAAATCTCCCTGGAAGTACAAGTCTTCAGCCGAGAAAATCCAAAAGCTTCAGTTCCTCCCATTGTCAGTGGTGCCTTCTCCAATACAGAAGCTCTCCTTGCTGCCAGTAGGCTCAACTCATTAATCCCAGAAACTCTGAATCTTTTTCAAATCACCAGGTAACTTCGAAGCTTGGACATGGCCAACTCAAAAACTATATTCAGTCACTTACTTAGAAAGGAGACACAAAATGTAAAAAGTAGCTGGGAAACTATACAAAGGAATGCCTAGTTGAGTTCACACTCCAATTGGGAGCAGGTAAACAGTAGGACAAAAGAGCTCCACTTAAGCTAAACTGAGAAGACTATTCTTTTCCTCCTTTCTTTAGCATATGTATCTAAATTGCTCCAGGCCCGAATGTTACCTGGTTAGTTCAGTTTAAAGTGGTTTGTAACAAACTACAAATTAGCTGCTGAAAATTAATCAATATTCTGCTTGGTTTCTGATAAAAACCAAGCCATTGATGAGAATAAAGTCAAATGAAAAGGCTATTATTTCAGTGGAAAAGCCTTATTTTCCTTTCATTGAGCTTCTGGGGACTAATATGAGTGTGACAATGATTTGTACCTAAGTTTCTCAAAGAGTGAGTGGGAAGCTGTGGCTTAGCAACCAAAGAGCCCTGAACATTTTGAGCTGAAGAAGAAGAGGTTCAAGACAGGGAAGGTCATTACATCCTGATTAAAGATAGTATAAACAATGAGGAAATAACACTGCTCAATATGTATGCACCAAGTGGCATAGCACCCAAATTCATAAAGGAGAAACTGGCAGAGCTCAAGAAGGAAATAGATAGTAAAACCATACTAGTGGGAGATCTAAATATTCCTCTTTCAGATCTAGATAAATCAAACCGAAAAATAAATAAGAAAGAGGTAAGAGAGGTGAATGAAGTCCTAGAAAAATTAGATCTAATTGATATGTGGAGGAAAATAAATAGGGACAAAAAGGAATACACCTTCTTCTCAGCTGCACATGGCACATTCACAAAGATCGACCATGTTATAGGGCATAGAATCATTGCAAACAAATGCAAAAGAGCNTAATTGATATGTGGAGAAAAATAAATAGGGACAAAAAGGAATACACCTTCTTTTCAGCTGCACATGGTACATTCACAAAGATTGACCATGTAATAGGGCATAGAATCATTGCAAACGAATGCAAAAGAGCAGAAATAATAAATGTAACCTTTTCAGATCATAATGCAATAAAAATAATAATTGGTAAGGGCACCTGGACAGGCAAATCAAAAACTAATTGGAAATTAAATAATATGATTCTCCAAAAACAGCTAATCAAAGAAGACATCAAAGAAACGATCAACAATTTCATTGAAGAGAATGACAATGATGAGACATCCTACCAAACTCTGTGGGATGCGGCCAAGCCAGTACTCAGGGGGAAATTCATATCCTTGAGTGCATATATTAACAAATTAGGGAGGGCAGAGATTAATGAATTGGGCATGCAACT
>NC_058136.1:49776452-49795459 GCF_016433145.1 Gracilinanus agilis
GAAGGGGAAAGGTGGAGTATGAATCATGTAACCATGTCAAAAATGAATATTAATAAATGTTAAAAAAAAAAAAAGAAGAAGAAGAGGTTCACATCTCCTCAATGCTCATTGATTAGCTGATGTACTCAACCAAGGATATTTTTCTCCTTGTGTCTTCTCAGAAAAGTAGAGCCCTTTTTTCCCCCACCTGAAGGGTAATGACTGAAATGTGCGATGTACTCAGGCACAAAGAAAATAGACTCAGTTGAGAACATCAAGAGAGTACCTGATGATAGATAACAGAGAAAAAATTAGTGGTCTTCATAAGAAAGGCCTTGCATTAGAAGAAAAGAAGTTCCTCCATTAAAGAGGATTCTAAGGCTAAAAGTAGGAATAGTATTTATAACAGATAGTAGAAAAATATGAGTCCTAGATCAAGTTCAAGGATTTCAACCTTCAGCCATTTGGGTTAGTGAAATCTACTAGGAATTTGATTCCACTGTTGTCTTACACTTGAAATGAAACATTAATTTATTTAAAAAGAAAAAAGTGGCAAGATGACACTGAAACCAAAAGAGCAAGAATACTTCCTTTTTTACCATATCTCTATTAACATACATACCAAAGAAATATAAAGAGCTGAAACCAAGGGGTAAATTTTTATTTCCATGAAAACAATATACTTCTGAGATTAATTATTCTTCCTTTGAATTAATATTCAATCAAAGCATCAGAGATTTAGAGCTAGAAGGAATCTTAGAATCCATCAATTCCCCTCACTGAAGAGATGTGGAAACTGACACTGAGGGAAGTTTAGTGAATTGACTGGGATCACATAGCAAGTCAGTATCTGGGACAGAATTTGAACTCAGGTCTTTCTGACTCTAAGTCCAGCACTACCTTTCCTGTGCCACCTAGTTAGGAAATCACACAGTGATAGGCAATTTCAAGGGAGAGGAGAGTAAAAAATTATTATAAAGGAGGAAGTAACTGTAGATTTCTCAATGGGCAATATGTTTTTCTCAGTGCTAAAGCAGATTCTAACCCAGATGAAGTTCCCATGAATAGGCATAGTCTTCACTAGTAAGCATTTTTCTAATAAACAAAGTGACTACAGATCTAGAAAATGTCTTGATAATCTTAACCTCTCTTCTTGCTATACTGGAACTTAAGGAAATTTCCACTGACCAGGCCAACATATAGGACTAGCCTCATTCTGTTACATGTTCCCTTCCTGTCAATAATTACCAATTTCTATACCTAAAGCAAGAAAGGGAGCTTTCCTATGGTATAGCTGTTGCAAAGGAGCTAGAAACACAAGTTGCTAAGTTGCTAAAGGACAGAAGAATCTGGTCATAGATGCCCAGAAAAGATGATGTATTTAGAGAAAGTGAAGACTGGGATTTTATGCGATATCTAGCAATGACTGCTTTGGGGGAAGAAAGGGAAAGGGACAGAGATGACAAGGAAGGAAACATGTTACAAAATGAGGCTATTGCTCTTGACACAAGGGGAAGAACTAGGGCATAGCTCTAGTGAAGTGGGTATGAGGAAGGCATACACTAGGACATTGATGTTGGTATTCTCTTTAGTTCATGCCATCAGGCAAAGCTCCAGTGACCTCAGTCTAGTTACAGCTCTAATAGAGTTTCTCCTTCCTTTATGAAAATTTCACAATGATTCACAGAAGACTGTGGCTCTGTAAACAAAGGAAATGCATGATTAGTTTTGTATGAGTAATAACAAAAAAAGAAAGGATTTAATAGATTTTACATTGCCATAGCTCCTTGACTATTGTCACAAAGCCAACTAGTATTTACATTTGCCATGTGAGTAAGTGCATAGAAAATATCTTCTGTTTTTGAAAAGGATTTTTCTACAGTACATTTTCTGAAATGACATGAACTACAACTTTGGCTATGCCCATTTCAAATCAACTGAATCAACAGTTGGGCTTTACACTCGAGTTTAACCAATCAAATTGTTAGAACTAGTGATATTTTCTGGTTCATGCTAGAAAGATAACCTAGTATACTTAAAGGAATACTGGACTTTGAGTCAAGAGGCACTTGGACTTGAATCCTACCTCAAAAATTTGTGACTGTGGACAAGTCACTTAGTTCCTCATGGCTTTTTCACCAATTCATCAGAGATAACATCATCTACAATGCTTCCCTCACAGGGTCATTGTGAAGATCAAAGGAAATAATGTATGTAAAAAGCTATTCTATGAATGTCAGTTATATTTTTTCTTCTGATTTTATAATTTTTAAAAAATTTTTTTTAGAAAAATTTTCCCATGGTTACATGATTCATGTTCTTACACTTCCCTCCATCTCCCCAAAATGCACCCCCCCCACTCCGTAGATGATGCAGATTTCCACTGGTTTATTCATGTGTCATCGATCAAGACCTAGTTCCATATTATGAATAATTGTACTAGGGTGGTCTTTTAGAGTCTATATCCCAAATCATGCCCGCATCAACCCTGTGTTCAAGCAGTTGTTTTTCTTCTGTGTTTCCACACCAGTAGTTCTTCCTCTGAATGTGGGTAACATTCTTTTCCATAAATCCCTCAGAGTTGTCCTGGGTCATTGCGTTGCTGCTAGCACAGAAGTCCATTACACTCAATTTTACCACAGTGTATCAGTCTCTGTGTACAATGTTCTTCTGGCTCTGCTCTTTTCACTCTAAACCAATTCCTGGAGGTCTTTCCAGTTCACATGGAATTCCTCCAATTTATTATTCCTTTGAGCACAATAGTATTCCATCAACAATAAATACCACAATTTGTTCAGCCATTCCCCAATTGATGGGCCTGTCCTCATTTTCCAGTTTTTTGCCACTACTAAAAGCATGGCTATAAATATTTTTGTACATGCCTTTTTCCCTATGATCTCTTTGGAGTACAAACCCAGCAATGGTATGGCTGGATCAAAGGGCAGGCAGTCATTTAGTGCTCTTTGGGCATAGTTCCAAATTGCCATCCAGAATGGTTGGATCAGTTCACAACTCCACCAGCAAAGCATTAATGTCCTGATTTTGCCACAGCCCCTCCAACATTCATTACTCTCCCCTGCTGTCATTTTAGCCAATCTGCTAGGTATGAGGTGATACCTCAGAGTTGTTTTGATTTGCATTTCTCTCATTATTAGAGATCTAGAACACTTTCTCATGTGCTTATTGGTAGTTTTGATTTCTTTATCTAAAAATTGCCTATTCATGTCCCTTGCCCATTTATCGATTGGGGAATGGCTTGATATTTTTATACAATTGATTTAGCTCCTTGTATATTTGAGTAATTAGACCTCTATCAGAGTTTTTTGTTATAAAGATTTTTTTCCCAGTTTGTTATTTCCCTTCTGATTTTGGTTGCATTGGTTTTGTTTGTACAAAACCTTTTTAATTTAATGTAATCAAAATTATTTATTTTACATTTTGTAATTTTTTTCTAACTCTTGCTTGGTTTTAAAATCTTTCCTTTCCCAGAGATCTGACAAGTATACTATTTTGTGTTCATCTAATTTACTTATAGTTTCCTTCTTTATATTCAGGTCATTCACCCATTCTGAATTTATCTTGGTGTAGGGTGTGAGATGTTGATCTAAAACTAATCTCTCCCATATTTTTTCCAATTTTCCCAACAGTTTTGGTAAAATAGTGGATTTTTGTCCCAAAAGTTGGGCTCTTTGGGTTTATCATACACTGTCTTGCTGATGTCACTTACCCCAAGTCTATTCCATTGATCCTCCCTTCTGTCTTTTAGCCAGTACCATATTGTTTTGATGACTGCTGCTTTACAGTATAGTTTAATATCTGGTACTGCTAGGTCACCTTCCTTCACATTTTTTTTTTCATTATTTCCCTTGATATTCTTGATCTTTTGTTCTTCCAAATGAACTTTGTTATAGTTTTTTTTTCTAATTCAGTAAAAAATATAAAAAAATACAATTTGTCACTGATCACTCTAAGTAAACTTCTTCTAGTTACCCTGTTGATAATAACAATTTTTTATATTTACCAATATCTTCTTTTCTTCTAGGGACACAAATTGATTGAACTTATTGGGTCCCTTAAAGAAAAGGTTCCCTCCCCCCAATCCCCACTCTCTTAATTACCTTATGGTGATTCTCTTGAGTTCTGTGTTTGGGCAGCAAACTCTCTGTTTAAGTCTAGTTTTTTCTTTATGGATCCTTGGAAGTCTTCAGTTTTATTGAATGACCATACTTTCCCTTGCAAAAATATAGTCAGTTTTGCTAAATAGTTGATTCTTGGTTGTAGACCCAGTTCTCTTGCTTTTTAGAATATTATATTCTATGCCTTCCCGGTCCTTCAATGTAAATGCTGCCAGATCCTGTGTTATCTTAACTGTGGTTCCCTGGTATCTGAATGACTTCTTAGCAGCTTGTAATATTTTTTCCTTGGTCTGGTAGTTTTCGAATTTGGCTATAATATTTCTGAAAGTTGTCAGTTGTAGATTATATGTAGGAGGTGATCGATCTGTGTATTCTTTCAATTTCCACTTTTCCTTCTTATTCAAGAATGTCAGGGCAGTTTTCTTGGATAATTTCCTGTAGGATGCTGTCCAAGCTTTTTCTTTTGTCATGATGTTCCAGTAGAACAATAATTCTTAAATTGTTTCTTCAAGATCTGTTTTCAAGATCTTTGGTTGTGTCAATGAGATATTTCATATTCTCCTCAAAATTTTCATTTTTTAAATTTTGTTTTACATATTCTTGCTGCCTTGTGAAGTCATTTGCTTCTAGTTGTTGAGTTCTATTTTTTAAGGACTGAATTTCATCCCTGGCTTTTGGGTCATCTTTCTCCTTCTGGTCTGATTTTCTTTATGGATCATCTTTTGTTTTCTTTGCTTTGTTTTTGAAGTGGTCAGTTTTGGCTTTTAAGATCTTATTTTCTTGTTTTAGTTCGTGTATTTCCTTTTTCAAATTGTCTTCAGCCTCTCTTGATTGTTTTTTGAGTTCCTAAAGTTCTTGAGTTAATTGGATTTTGAGATCTTCCAAAGCCTGTGTTCAATTCACTGGGGCTTCTTGACCTTCTATTTCATTTGCTTTTTTTTAGATTCTGAGAAAGAAGCTGTGAATTGTAATTTGTTTTCTCTTTTTCTGTTGTTTACTCATACTTTTTCCTTCTCTGCTCTGCTAAGTTAAGCAGATGGATTTCATGAGCTTTGATGAAAGATCTTCCCCCAGTTGGCAATAGAGGTTTGTAGTTTCTTTCTCTGCAGTCTATGGAGGAGGGGTGTTGGAGTTTCCCTGCCCTCTGAAGACTTCTTGTCTGGTCAATTCATGGGATTAAGTCTGTTCTTGGTTAATCTGTAGCTTATTGTGCCATGAGGCTAAAACCTCGAGAGAAAAAAGAGGGGGGGCAAGATGGAATGTTTTTGCTGAGCTGTCTATCAGTATGGTCCCCCTGCTCTGTCCTGCTGTTAGACCTGGTTTTCTTTCCTCTCAAAGTGCTTTGTTCTCTATCTCAGTGCAGTAAAACACATAGGCCTAAAGTTTTGCTCCATCTAAGCAGCCATCTTCTGAGCCTTTTTGCTATGTTTCTCTGCTTTTCTCCTCTAGCCCTTTCGTCTGTGTTCAACTCCTTGAATCTGGTGCCAGCAAGGCCCTCTCTCTGGGATGGTGTGTTTTCCCATTTGGAGATTTCAGGGGTTGCTGGAGACTCCTCACAGCCTGTGGGGGAGGGGTCCTGGGATTCCCCTTCTATGCCCTCAGACCCAACAGTTCAAGAATTCAAGCCTTTTTCTTGGTGTACCTCTTGAGCTTTCCAGCAGTAGGATTCCCCTGCTCAGTCCTGTTGTTAGATTTGGTCCTCTTCTCGAAGTGCTTTGTTTTCTATGTTGGTGTTGAAAGGGTGTGGAGGTCTTAAGATTTGCTCTATCTAAGCTGCCATCTTCCAAAGTCAGTTATAATTAACTAGATTTAGTCATCTGTGTACATGTTGGTAAGTGCCTCTGCAGCACAGAAGCTCCTTAAGGGCAAGACCTGTTTCATTTTTGTCATTGTATCCCTAAGGTAGAACACAATGCCTTGGACACAATAGGCACTTAAGCATTTTTTAAAAAATGGAATGAATGATTGATTACAATAGATCTGAACATTTTTTGCAATAGGGAAAGGAACTCACTGCTTCCCAAGTCAGTTCCTTCCATTGCTAGAGAACCCTAATTGTTAGAAAGTCCTTCCCCATGCTGAACCAAGATTTGTCTCCACATAATCTCCTCTTAATTGTTCTTATTTTTCCTTCTCTAACTAACCAGAAGTCTCATCTTTTTTCTCCTTCTTCCTCTTCTCCAACTTAAAAATTCCCAGAATGCCCAATCATTTCCCACATGATAAAGTTTTGAGTCTTCTGGTCATCCTGGATGCCCAATTCTAAACTCACTCTAGTTCATTCATTACTAAACTCACTATACCAAATATTGTCCTATTTATACAAAGTAGAATAGGCTACTACCCTCCTTCTTCTGGATACTATATTCATCTAACTATCCCATTAGGTTTTCAGGATTTTTTTTACAGTTCCAAAACAATGATGATTCATATTAGCCTTGCATTCAAATAAAAATCTTACATTTCCCCTCACAAATTGATGTCAAGATAGACGTCTCCAAATATTAAATTTTACCTAGTTCAATTTGGTACATTATTTCAACCTGTTAAAATATTTCTGGATTGTAGCCCTCAGTAGTAAGAGTTGATTCCAATAAAATCAGAGCCATGATCTGGCCAGAATCACTCCTCATATGAGGCCCCCTAAATCCCTCCTTTCCAACCCCACCTCTGCTGTCCTTTGTAATAACTAGCTATTCTTGACAAACTGGTTGATGCAAATATTTCCAAGAGAATCTGGGCTAGATGGTTACATATTTACCTGTGATTTATTATCCTATAGAAAACTGTCTAAGCTTTGGTAAGGTAAACTAAGTCATTGTATAAAGATTGTAAATCTTTACTAAACATTGTCCATGTAAGAAGCTTATGACTTCTGGGTTAAGATGGCCCCAGAGTAGAATCAAGGCTCTTTCTCTCCTCTCCACCAAGCGATATAAAGTGCCTCAAAAGGACAAAACCAAAATCAGATGAGTTAAAGGGCTCCACAGCAGGGTGCAGGATTGAAGGTAGGCAAAGTTTGGGCATTTCCACGCTAAAAGGGAGAAATTATTCTCACCAAAGGGTAAGATCATTACCCCTCCCCTATTCTACCTATGGCAACAGAGTCAAAGTGAGTGCAGGACAACCTCTAGGTTCTTGAGGGGCTGGCTGAGGATACCACAGACTTACCTATAAGAGCAGCGAGACTTGGGGCCCTAGGAGGATGAGGAACTTGGAGCTTGGGTGAAGAGACAGCACAAGGCTGCACACAGCCAAAGCCACCATGGAGACTCAAAAAATTACCTCAAAGCAAAAACCTCTCTGGAGCTCAGTACAGAGACTTGCCTACCCTCTACACTCAGACCTCTGCAGGGAAATCTCTAAGTTCTCAGAGGTTAGCTGAGGACACCACAGACTTACCCCTAAAAGAAGCTAGACTCGGGACCCCAGGAGGCTTAGGAGCACAGAGTTTGGGGCAGAGACAGCAGAGGGCTGCAAACAGCAGACCCTACTATAGATACTCAAAAAATAGCCTAAGGGCAAAAACCTCTCTGCAGCTTAATACAAAAATTACCCACCTTCCTCACTAAGACATCTAACTGGGAAGGAATAAAGCAATGGCCAATAATACCCAAGAACTATGATGAAATAACCAAGTGATAGACTACAGACTATACCACACAGAAACAAGAAAGAGCCTTTGAGAACACCTACAGTAAGAGCATATGACTTCTATGAAAATTCAGTATAGGAAAATGAGGTGGAATGGTCAAACAGATAGAAGGAGTACCAGCAAGGAGCATTATCATGAAATCTCAGAAGGAGAAGGTACTTAGGAGATAAAAAGGGGTCAACAGTATCCATTGCTGCAGAAAGCAGCACTGATCGAATGATCCTAATTCATTTTTACTCTTTTTTAGAATTTCATAGAGCATTGTTTGAACCTGGCCCTTGTGTGGCTAGGAAGCTGCACCTCTACCTGCTGCTTAGAGACACTTAACAAAGGACCTAAGTTATACTAAACAGAAACTCTGCCAGATCCAAATATTGATACAAGGAATTTTTTCACGGTGGTAGATATTAAACCATATGTCTTATCTAAAAACTGGTCTCATACTGATCAATCAATTATTGTTTCCATGTTCCTTTTTTAATGTTTACACTTGGGGAGAGGGGGGGGAATGAGACTCTTTCTTCCCCGATTCCAAAGAAATGCACCATTAGACTCTATCCCTCCCAACTTGAAACGTCCCTAGTCTTTCATCCAATTAGAAATCAAATTACCTAATGTCATATTATTTTCTTTTAATTATTTGGCTTTATTTGATTATTTTTAATGCATAAAAATCTGTCTCTCCCTGCATTTGAGAACCAAATTTAGGGTAAAGCAGAGGCAGCCTGGTCCTGGTTTTTTGGGCAATTGTCTACATTGCTCAACAAATCAATATGCTTGAAAGATCTAATCTATGTTTCCTCAACCATTTCATATTTCACCCACAACAATACAGATAAATAAATAAATAAATAAATCTCTTTAAGAAGCCCAAATAGTGATAGCCATTTTATTATGAAAGACTGTTGTGAAACCTCTAATTCAGAATCGCAGGCTTGGGAAAGGACCCTAAGAGGGGTGCCAATTTTAAATAGATTTTTACTCTCCAGGACAAGAATTTCATTACCATATTGTTTACAGTACTGATGAAGTACAATGGCATCCATTTCTCTGCTGGTGCACATCTTTAAATATTCAGAATACTCAGGATTTATACTGAATTCCAAATCTGATTTTTAAACCAACATTACACTCACCCTTGGCTGCGAATGTGGGTCCTTCAATTTTATGATAAGCTGTGTGTGGAATACACTTGCTTCTGGTTCATTTAGTCAGTCTCCTCAATGGTGGGTCCCAAAGAAACACTTCTGGATAGTGAAGTTTTACCATCTGGAACTTGTCTTTTAAGAACTGCAGGAGTGGAAACACAGAAGAAAAACAACCGCTTGAACACATGGGTTGATGTGGACGTGGTTAGGGATGTAGACACTAAATGACCATACCAATGTAACTATCAATAATATGTAAATAAGTCTTGATTGATCACACATGTTAAAACCAGTGGAAATGCGTGTTGGATATGGGGGGGGGTAAGTTGAAGGGGGGTGAAGGAGAAAGAAAAAATAAGAATCATGTAACCATGGAAAATTTTTCTAAAAATTAAATATTAAACTTGGTAAAAAAAAAACCTTCATTCAGTAAACATTTACTGAGTACCTGCTATGCTTAGCATGAGGAATACAAAGAAAAATAAGATTATGCATTTCTTCAGGAATTTGCTTTGCAGTAGGAGAGAGAAAACATATGCACCAATTCAAGGAAGAATATCAAAAGCATAATAAGAAGGGTGAACACAAATACCTATAGGACAGCGATGGGCAAACTTTTTAAAGAGGGGGCCAAAGGAAATGCTCATCTGTCAGTCTGTTTCTAAGGCAATTCTTTGGAAGTTTCATTGTATTGCATCCTACTTATTGTATTCGTCAGATTAAGAATAATGTCACGCAGCTGAATAGAACATTTCAAGGGGAGACATGTGGCCCACGGGCCATAGTTTACCCATCACTGCTATAGGAAGTAAAAGTCATAGGATGGGAACTTGCAAGGCTTCATAGAGAAGGCGTGTTTGAGTGGAACTGTGAAGAATGGGTAGGTTTTGAGGAGGCAGAGGTGGCAGTTTCCACATTCAATTACAAATATACAGTACATGCAAAGACATGGAGATGGAAAAATTCAAGGCATATTTGTGGTATGGCTGTGTGGAAGGTTCATATTGGAAAATAAAGTCTGTGAAGGGATAAATTAGGGCATACTGTGGAAAGTCACGAATGCAAGAATAAGGAGAATGGACTTTAGAACTTAATATTAGAGGCAATAGGGAGCAATTGGAGGTTTTTGAGTAGGGGAATGAAAGCATCTTATTGAAATAATTTCCCTTGCCTTTACAGTCTTTTCCCTTTTATTCTTACCTCAGTAAAGGGAAAAATGGGGTTGGGAAAGAATGGTGGAAGAAGGAGGAATGGATTGTTTAATATATATCATTGTTTTGTGGGGCTTATGAAAACTGAATCTCTAATAGAAATTTTAAGAACTCTGCCTTCACCATTTTCTTAAACCTCTGCAATTTTACCTGCTTTCTACAGGGCTGAGGGATTTCCTAATCTGGTTAATATGGTACTGTAAACTGATGATAATTTCTTTTTAAGCACTTAAGGCATCAACAGCACACTCATTTGACTCTTCAAGCACCATTAAATTAAACCCCTAACAGTGCTATAAAGCGTTAGTAGCACATGTAATTATAAGTCTTTGGTGTTTATCAGTGGGACACTATCTTCAAATGGCCAAGTCTCAAAGTGATGGCTCCACTATCCCATTTAATCAAGACAGGGTACTACTTAGGTGATGTACAGCAAAGGCTGTCACCATCAGCATCACAAAGGCTAGAAGGGGAGGGCTCCATAACTGTTGGAACACTTTGGAAGCCAATTAGAAATGCAACGGTATCCAAGAGAGCTGGAAATATACTTTGGATCATAAGCTGTTAAATGTTGATCAGTGGAGTTTCATAAGCTTTATATATGAAGCCACAGTAGTTTATGATAAATATGCACAAGGGGAAAGATAAACTTCCCCAGTATAGTTTGATTTTAATTTTAAGTTCCTGGGTTGACTGATTTAAGGTGTAGCTTATTCCTGCCTGTACAAGATGAGAATGTTTTACTTACAATGAAATCCCAAGTAGCCATAATGTAGGAGTCATCCTACCTCATGATATATCAATCATGATACCCAGGATCTGTTGATTTACCAACACTGCTGACATTTGGCATTCACTTTCATTCCTGCTTGTCTCAGAGAATCTGAATCATATATTTATTATGTGAACTTGCAACAATCTCCAATGGATGGTGATTGTGATAGAGGGGGGTTTTCTGGGTTCCACAACTGTGGAGGTCCCATTTAAAGGTGGGCAACCTGCAGTTCAATCTGAGATAGACATCAGGCTTTGCAAGGGAGTACCATCCTTATATGGCACCCAAATGGCAAAGGCAAAGGGACTTTAGGCATCATCTCTTTCAATCCCCTCATATAACAGAGTAGGAAACAGTGGACATGGACAATAAAGTTACTTGGCCAAAGTCACATAATCAATAAGGGGGAATGCTGAGAATTGAACTTAGGCCACTGATTTCCAATCCAGTATTCTATGATAAATTTACTGCTCACCTATGCCTATAAATAAAACTCATGGTCTCAAATATGTATATATAAATGTACAAAGTATAGGTGATAAACAAGTTGAAATAGAGATCTTAATGCAAGTATACAAATTTGGGCTTTTAGGTATCACTGAGCCTTAATGGAATAAAACCCACTATTAGCACATGGCTATGAAAAAAAGGATACTATTCAAAAGGAAAAATTTCGGTAAAAATAAAATAGGAAAAGGAACAACAGAAGAAATCTAGGAACCCAAGGGTAGGAAGCATGGTGGAATATATGTGGGCAAAAATTATGGAAGCAAAACAGAAACAATATGGTTATCAGACTATATTATAGAATACCTACAGATCACAAAAAAGAAATAGAAAAGAAGTTTAGGGAAAGCCTTATTTGCCTCTGAAACTATCTCTGCTAAAAGCTGAACAGCTAACTTCAAATTTAAAATCTTTAAAGACTCAATGGGGGAACTTCTGAAATAGAAATGATAGAAAACATGGGCAGAGGAGTGACTGACACATTTTAATATTTGTGATAGTAGAGCAATCAGTTCAGCATAATTTAGCATGTACTATTGATTTTGGAAGAGCTAATACCAAAAGGTTTTAAAAATCCTACATAGGATTTTGGGAAATAAAATTTTGCAAGAGAAATCAGACCAGGAGAGTTGGGAAATTCTAAAAAAAATTGAAGACATAAAAAGAAAGCACTCTGATATGGGGGAAAAAGGAAACCTTTCTAAAAATATTCATAAATACTACCCAGCTTATTTGGGTACCTTTCTGAACTAAAAAAAAGAGAGAAAGGACCTAACATATAGCACATTTATAGCAGCACTTTTTTGTAGCAGCAAAAACCTGGAAAAGGAGTAGGTGAGTCAGGGAATAACTGAACAAATTACAATACTGAAATGTAATGTAGTTTTATTGTGCTGTAAGAAATGACCAAAAGGATAGATTCAGAGAAACCTAGGAGGATCATTAATAATAATGTTAATACAAAGTGTAGTAAGTAGAACAAAAACAATTTATACAATAACTACAATGTTAAAAAGAAAAACACATTTGAACTTGTACTACCTGTACTCTGACCCTTCTCCTTCTCCCTTCATGAGAACTTGGACTCTAATAGGTAAACTCTCCCCTGATATTGCCTGGAATCAAGACACCATAATACCTTCTGACCATTTCTGAACCAGGCTACCACACTTTCAAATCTCAGATCTCTTGGATCCAGATGGATGTAAGTCAGTGGTTCCCAAACTTTTTTGACCTACCGCTCCCTTTCCAGAAAAAATATTACTTAGCGCCCCCTGTCACATACTATCACCACCCTCTTACAGTTATTCACTGCCCCCAAATGCATGTGTGGCCATCACCGCTCCCCTGGATCACTGCAGCACCTACCAGGGGGTGGTGAAGCCCACTCTGGGAATCACTGATGTAAGTTAATCAAGAGCAGAGATTGTTTACTTGTGTGTTTTTTTATTCCCAGTTCTTTCACAATACCTGGCACATTAGGTGCTTAACAAATGCTTGAATGTCTTTAAGAGAACAGGGGAGGTAATGATAGTGATATTAAAAAATGAGAAAGGGGGCAGCTGGGTAGCTCAGTGGATTGAGAGTCAGGCCCAGAGACGGGAGGTCCTAGGTTCAAATCCGGCCTCAGACACTTCCCAGCTGTGTGACCCTGGGCAAGTCACTTGACCCCCATTGCCTACCCTTACCAATCTTCCACCTATAAGACAATACACAGAAGTTAAGGGTTTAAAATTAAAAAAAAATGAGAAAGAAAAGAGTATTGATGAATTATTAAAAAATTAGCAGGAGAGAAGAATTCAGAAAGGGTCCCAAACAAGCTGGGCAGTATTAGAACTATATTGCTGTATTTGAAAAATGCAAAGAAAAGATGTATGTTATGGAGATTCCCAGTTTTACATACAGTCCTCTATTTCTGTTCTTTGTATAGGGAAATATTCTTGTTTTGTTAAATTCATATTAACAAGATGAAATTTCAATAGGAAGAAGTTAAAATATAGGGAGAGCACAAATCAACCAAAAATTTTCACAGATAAATCCCTTATTGCCTTGATATCTAGATCATAATCTCCCCATATCTGTGTAGTAGTAGTAGTAGTAGTAGTAGTAGTAGTAGTAGTAGTAGTAGTAGTAGTAGTAGTAGTAGTAGTAGTATACACTGACAAAGTTCTTTAAAGTATGCAAAATACTCCAAATACATTAATTCATTTGAGTCTCAGAACAAGGATGGAACAGCTATACCCATTACATAGATGAGGAAACTGAAGTTTAGAGAGGTACAGTGACTTGTCCAGAGTCACACAGCCAGGGAGTGTCAGAGGCAGGATGGAAACCCAGGTCTTCCTGACTCCAGGCCTAACACTCCATCAACTATTTCAAATTGTCTATCAATCAATAAGCTTCCATTTGAGAGCCTATCTGATACAAACACTGACATCCAGATCAAGAGATTCTAGTCTGCACTATCACAGCTGATAACACAAGTAGAAACATCAAGACACTGCTATCCATAACTATATATCACTTTTTATCATAAGCAATCCATTTATTTACTATTTATGGACATTCTCAAAGAGTCATAGGAGTTAGCAACATTTAATCATATTTAATGGGGGGGGGCTATTGTCATAATAGGCAATGTGGTATAATAGAATACTGGAATTAAAGACAGAAAGACCATGTTCAGATCTTGCCTTTGATACTAACTTTATGAACATGGGTAAATCATATAATCCCCTTTGGGTCTCAGGCAACTCCTTAGGATTCTCTATTTGAGTCACAGATAGGCTATGAAGATTGGGAGAAGGAATTACCACAGAGGCTCTCCCTTTGCCAGTGAAAACAGAGCTCCATCTAATATTTGTGTTATTGTCAGAACCCTAACTACCTTTGAAAAATAAATCTTTGTTCATTTAAAATATACAATTAAAATTAGTATTTAATGCAATTTTAAATGATGGGGGAAGGGATGGAGAAGGATCTGAAATTGATTTCATCAGTTTAAGGACCTCTAGATCTAGAAATTTTCTTCCCTTGTATATATATATATCTGCAACTATGAACTTGGTCTTTGTGAAGATGGAATTAGCTCACTTCTATTTATTCTTTAGACTTTAGCCACCAGGAATATGTCACCCCACCCACATGTGCTAGGGAGTGACAAATCAAAACCAAGCGTCTGCCTCCTGGACAGTTCGAAACAAGGTTGAGGCTGCCATTTGTCCATGTAGAACTGGAGGGTGGACGCAGGAAGTGACGCAAAGAACTATCTTTTAATATGATGGTAACTTCCTGTGAAGGGGATTTTTGCCCTTTGAATTTGACCTTGGAGGAGCTCAGGTTGAGACCTCAGACTGCTTCCCTTTGAATTGTCACGTGGGTAAGTTAAGGCTGATTCCCTTTCCTTGGCATTTCTGGAGGCACTAGCCTCTCTGAAGAGGCCTCTTGTCTTAGAAGAGGTCTTGTGGCTAGAAGCCTTGTTTAATTAATCTCTGTGCCCCCTTTGCTGGGGTCTTGTTCGGGCCTTCAGACAAGACTGGAGTATCTCTCTCTCTCTCTCTCTCTCTCTCTCTCTCTTTCTCTCTCTCTCTCTCTCTGTCTGTCTCTCTCTCTCTCTCTCTCTCTCTCTGTGTCTCTCTGTCTCTCTCTCTCTCTCTGTCTCTCTCTCTCTCTCTCTGTCTCTCTCTCTCTCTCTCTCTCTCTCATTTTTCGTACCTTCACTCTTCCTATTTGTAAATAAACTACTATAAAAGTTATCCTGACTTGGGTCTTTCATTGGAATTGTGAAAATTGATTCCTGGCGACCAAAACTTTAAATATCCAGTCTAACCATAATTTTTACCCCTTACAGTCTTACAGAGTTGCCTGGAGATGTTAATAAAGTAAATGACTTGCCCAAGGTTATCCAGCAAACATATATGAGGCAGGATATGAACCTCAGACTTTCCAAATCAACCTACTGTACCACCTTACTTCTCATCTGCTAAAAAGTCTCTGCTAAGTCCTTCTTTAGAAAGCTAAATAATTGATGTATCACAAATCAGATAATATAGGCTACTTCCACTCTAATAATTCCCATCTACGATGAAGTTCAATGGAACCATGAATGAACATAATATGTTCAGTCTTGTACTGATATTGCCCTTTTAAAGATCCAAAATATGTAAGTAAGATTGTTGCTGTTATCAAATACATTTCCAGTAAGCCAGAACATCAAGCTGAAAAGACAAATGAAGTAATATATTTCCCTATTATAAAATTCATGAGATTCCTGTGTCATACTGTGGTTTGGTTGTTAGGGAATGTTATTAGAAGTAATATTAGATCCTCCTCAGTAACAAAGGATTTTTAAACAAGGGTGGGAAAGAGTTTTGATATGTAAATCACTTTCTCCTGATATATCATAATAACTTTAGCAGATACAAATACTAACACAACAGAGCCAATCTTTTTTTTGGGGGGGGGCAGTGCTCTTTAAGAAAGAAAATTCAAATGTGCCTAAGAAATTGGTTCCCCAAATAAAGTGGGTAGTATGAGTATTAAAATAGGGGTTTTGACAAAATAAGAGAGTAGCTTTTAATAATTTAAGTTTTAATGAGAATATAGTAGAGTTGTAAATTGATATTATCCTTTTAAGCCAGAGAAAAGAAAACTTCTAGCAACTTTTAACAATTTACTATATATAGAAAGAGAAAAAAATAGAAAAGAAGAAAGATTGCTAATCTTAGACACTATAAATATATCTAAAATTCCTAATAACTACCTAAAGTTTTCTAAAAACCCTACTTCTAACTGTCTTCTCAGGACAGGTTCTTCTACCTGGCATACCAGGTGTACTCTACACTATCTATAAATGATTCACTAACTACCTAACGCCCTAAAATAATAGACAGCCACAACTCACTCACTCCTTCAATCAGATTTCTATAGCAGCCAACCTGTCAGTAGCCAATTGACAACAGATCTTTGCCTATGAGACAGACCTCCTGTTCTCTCTAGAGATCCCAGAGGCAAAAAGACCTCCAAAGGCTAAAGCCAAAAGCACTCTCAGGAAGCTCAGGCCCACCTTATATTCCAGCAACTGAACGCCAACCCCCACTATCAGCAATCCACCCTCAATGACCAACTTCCCTGCAACTGCCAGCCCCAACTGTCCCCAAATCATCAATCAACTCCCAGCCTTAACACCCAGCCTCCAACTCCCGCTGGCTCAGCAGGGGGCTCCTCAGTTCCTACTTCCTATCATTGTGGGCTGATTAATCCCTACACATCTCTCTGGTAAGAAAAATTAAATAATTCCTTTTTATAGTAGATAGGTTCTTGGCCTGGGAGTGGGAATACTCTGGACTTATGGGTGATGTCTAAATGGTGGGAATTTTGTTCAATTAAATGTTTCAACCAGTTTCAACCAAACAATTACATGTGAATGTTTAACCTATCTGTATGTATGGAATCCTGTTTGAAATAATTATGTCTTTAACTACAGTGGCTTCTGGAGGCTATTGTCATCCATAAATTATACTGATTGGGAAAGAACACGATTGTAGTTTCCATTTAAGAATGTTTAGCAGTCAATCACAAAATCATAAAAATCTCTAAAATGCAAAGGACCATATTTAGGCTCTCTTACATATGATGACTTGGCAAATAATTTGAAGTCATCAATCATGTTCCAGCTTCCATCCTATGTTCACTATCCTGGTTGATCTGCTCTGCACCAGTTTCAGCCCATTAATATCCTTCCTAATGTATGGAGCTGTGATAATGACATTAAATCTGCCCAGCCCATCCTTAATCTAATCATCAAAGGTGAGAACATCCCCACTTAATTCACAAGTGGGGAGGACTGTGACCCACATGTGCAAGAGTAAGTGACTGAATCAAAATTTACTGAATGCCCCCTGGGCAGTCCTAAGAAAAGTGTACAGGTAAACTAAGAGGAAGGCACAGGAAGTGATGAAAAAGAAGCGCTTTTAAAAGGGAGTGACACCTCACACCTAGCAGGTTAAAATGATAGCAAAGGAAAGTAATAAATGTTGGAGGGGATGTGGCAAAATTGGGACATTAATGCATTCCAGGCGGAGTTCTGAATTGAGACAACCATTCTGGATGGCAATTTGGAACTATGCCCAAAGGGCTTTAAAAGACTGTCTGCCCTTTGATCCAGCCATACCATTGCTGGGTTTATACCCCAAAGAGATCATAAGGAAAAAGACAAGTACAAAAATATTTATAGCTGTGCTCTTTGTGGTGGCAAAAAATGAAAAACAAGGGAATGCCCTTCAATTGGGGAATGGCTGAACAAACTGTGGTATCTGTTGGTGATGGAATACTATTGTGCTCAAAGGAATAAAGAACTGGAGGAATTCCATGCCACCTGGAATGACCTCCAGGAACTGATACAGAGTAAAAGGAACAGAACCAGGAGAACATTGTACACAGAGACAGATACACTATGGTAAAATGAAATGTAATGGACTTCTCTACTAGTAACAATGCAAGGATCCAGGACAACTCTGAGGGACTTATGAGAAAGAATGTCATTCACATTCAGAGAAAGAACTGTGGGAGTAGAAACACAGAAGAAAAACAACTGCCTGATCACATGGATTGATGGGGATATGATTGGGGATATTGGCTCTAAATGAGCACCCAATTGCAAATATCAATAATATGGAAATAGGTCTTGATCAATGACACATGTAAAACCCAGTGGAATTGTGCATTTACTATGGGAGGGGGTGGGAGGAGGGGAGAGATAGAACATGAATCCTATAAGCATGGGAAAATGTTCCAAATTAATTAATAAAATAAAGATCTAAAAATAACTGAATAAATAAATGAAAGAATTAAAAAAGTTTTGTAAATATTAAATAAATGTAAGCCATTATTATAACATAAAAAATAAAATAAAAGGGAGTGACAACTTCCTGTACCTCCTCTTGTTTATGCCTTGAACCTGAAGGAGCTCTGGCTGCCTGGCTGGGACTTTGGACGTGGTGAGATTGCTCTTAAATCTCTCTTAGAACTACACATGTTGAGTGTAAAGACTGATCTTTCCTGGATTTCTCTGAAGGAACTCTCCTTTCATGAGAGGCCTTATGACTGAAGCTTTTGCTTCATTCATCCCCGGCCTTTGGCCTTCAGCCCTTGGCTCAAGGCTGAACCTTCTCTAACTGAGGACTAGTTAGTCCTGCCTGAGTTGAGCCAGGGGCCAGAGCAAATCATTTAGTGTATTAGGTTAATTATCTTATCTTATCCTCTCTCTAATTTTCTTACTTTCTCTCTCTCTCCTCATTTTTAAACAAACTACCATAAAAATAATTTTGACTTGAGGTTTCTCATTAGGAATTGATATTTATTCAATTCCTTGGTGACCAGACCTTTTAATATTCATCCAACAAATACACCTTTTTACCTCTTATAATACTCATTCAGTGTCATACCTATCAAACTACCAAGAAATTTTTTTATTGAATTAAATTCATTTGGAAGATAAAAAAAATCAAGAATATTAAGGGCAATAATGAAAAAAAATGTGAAGGAAGGGGGCCTAGCAGTACCAGATATTAAACTATACTATAAAGCAGCAGTCAT
>NC_058136.1:49795679-49817928 GCF_016433145.1 Gracilinanus agilis
TTTCTCTCTCTCTCCTCATTTGTAAACAAACTACCATAAAAGTCATTTTGACTTGAGGTTTTCTCATTAGAAATTGATATTTATTCAATTCCTTGGTGACCAAATTTTTTAATTTTAATATTTATTTTAATTTTAATATTTATTAAATATTTAATTTTAATATTCACCCTATCAAAAACCCTCTTTTTCTCTCTTACAGTACCCAGAACTAAACACAATTTTCATTCATAAGGTTTGACTCTCCACCCTAAGAAGAATATCAAAAGAACAACAGATCCCAGAAGCCAACTAGTCCAAACTGTATTAATTAGGAATCCCTTCTACCAGATTTCCAGAAAGTAGTCACCCAGCTTTGCCCTAACACCTAGAGTAAAGGGGAATCTCTACTTTCCAAGATGTCCCATTCCACTTTGATCAGGTTTTGTTGTTTATAAGGTTTTTTTTCTGAATACTGAAGCCAAATATGCATTTTTGCTCCTTGCATTCATTTCTCCTAGAACCAAGCAGAACAAATAGAATTGCTCTTCTACTTGACAGCCTTTCAAATACTTAAATGAAATACCATCCTTAAATGTGGTGAGATTCCTAGTGCACAGCAGTGTCAAGGGGATAGTACAGCAATAAAAGTTGTCTCGACCACTCCCTTTTACCCAGTTGAATTTCCTGGCATAAATTCTTCTCCACCACTCTGAGAATTAATAACAAAGGATTTGAAATTCCCTTTATTTTGTTAGCTCCAAATTGGTGGCCAGAGAACACATCTAGCAAAACACTTGAGTGCTATATACTTTCATTCTCTTGGGATGTTTCCCCTAAATTGCCTCTTCCCAACTGTTTTCCCAATACACTCTGACTAAAAAACTCAACAGTGTTTAGATAACACTACTTATAAAGTCAAAGTCAACATTTAAAAGAAGGAAAGGTAAATGGACTTTTCCTTTGCCCAGAGGCTCTCTTAAATAGTAACTTATTCGGAGGGGGAAGATTGACACTGATGGGGGGAAGAGGGAAAGAACCATTCAAGAACAGAATTACTGACCCCTTCACTCCCAGAGATTTTTGAGGCATCTCTGCTCTCCTACTCATCCAGTCAGTGGTAGGGTCCCTTTTAAATCTGTCTCTAGCACTCAGTGAAGAGACTTTTCAAGGCTATCCAGAGGTATTACAGCCTATCATTCTTCATCTAATCCTATTTACTTTCTGATTCACTGTAGAGACTAATTCACACCTCATGAAATGATCACCATCACATGACCTGGGTTCATTTTTCCAATTAGTTTAACAACTCATTATCTGGCCCTTTTTCTATGACTAGGTCTGTGAAAGAACAACTCCCTTAGAAATAGTTATTTTTCCTTTGAAAAAAATGGCTAAGTCATTTGTGCATTGCCTTATCAGATAATAAAGCTCCAAAGAAAATCATATTAAGACATCTCTTACATGACCACATTATTCAGAACTGATGTAAGCTGGTCTTTCATCTAATTTTCCTAAGGAAAAATGGTTATTTCTGCTTGACTGGCTATCTACCACCACATATAGTACAAACTGAATTGTAGTCTCAGAGCATTGTTACTTTACACTTGAAACCCAACTTCCTTATGATGCCAGGGAAACTAGAACAAATAAAATAAAAGATTTGCCATGAAGCTTCGACCAAACCTTAAATTTGATGATTTTATCAGAAGTTTTCTTAACTTAAAGCAACATTTTTTTCTTTTTATTGTGCTATTTGTCACCTCCTCACATCAACAGAGAGGCTAAATGTGTGCAATTTAAATCTAACATGGAGCAAAATCCTGTTCCAGGTAAAATGCTACTAGAGGAGGAAGGGAGGTGGCAAGAACAGAGACAAGTAAGGAAAGGGAAGTCAAACATCAGTTAAGAAAAGATCAAAGAGCTGAAGATGCAGAAAGTTAGCAAGGCTCTGGTTGGAAAGAAAATAAAATCAAGTGCTTTTTGGTCAAAATCAAATACTTGAAATCTACTGATTAACAACACATCCTCTCAGCACCATCCATGAACACAGAATGTTCCACAATAAGAATCTTGTCACTGTCAAACTATAAATTATCTTCTCTTTCAAGACTCAGAGGAAAGTCTTTCTCTCCATCACAAGGCTAATTTTTTAAACCTAAAAAACAGATTGTTAACTGCATATATGAAATAATTTGAGTTTGTAACATGTCTGCATATAAACAAAAACTGATCTATGCTCATATATTCTTTTCACACTAAAAAAGAAAATCCCTTGAAGGCAAGAACTCTAAGGTGCTTCTAGGGTAAGTTTCCACAGTGCCTCCTTGAACATCAAGAACCAAATGGCCAATCATTAGTGATAATGAAAACATTGTTGACCAGAATGTGAGGTCTTTAGGGGGAGAAAGGTTAACTGAGGCATGTCAAATTGATCTTACTAAATTACAAGTTTGGCCATATCATCCTATCTCATTGAATAAAATCTATTGACTCTTTATTACCTCCAGGATCAAATACAAAATTATTTGTTCAGCTTTTAAAGCCTTACACAAACTTCCTGTTGATCTTGGGTTGATCCAAGATGTTGGAATAATCCTCAGCAGCACTTCGCCACCATGAGAATCCTACCCAACCAAAATTAAAATATAACCACAGAACAAATACAGGAGTGAATAAACCAACAAGGAAACAGAGTGAAACAACTTTGAAGAAAAGAAAAACCCAAAAGGTAGGCAATGAACATCTGGGGCACTGGGTTAAGAGGAGAGCAGACCCAGCAAAAAACTGTAGCAAGGAGGGAAGAACAAGCCAAAAGTGAGCCACATACCACCCCCACGTCTGCTATCCAAGGTTCAGTAATCTATGCCTGAGCCAACATCCAGATCCTGAGACCCTGCCTGAGCAAATAGAGGTAGAAGTCAACCCATACCCCTTGAAATTTCAAACCTGTGGAGAAGTCAGGAACCCCAGCCCAGGGAATTCTAGTATGGGCTAGGGAAAAGGACTTAATTCACATCTTGGGTTGGATGATAGTACTAAGTACTAGGTATTGATCTTTATGCCCAAGCTCAGGGCAGAGCTCCAAGACAGGACAATCAAGTGTATGCCTGATTGGAAAAAGTATACAGTGAGCCAAAAACTTGAGACAAAGCCTGAGGCTAGAATTTTGTCAGTCCCTGACATGATCAAGATCAGAGTGAGATCAAAAGCTTACACCTAAGCTTGAGGCAAGTTTTTAAGTTATCAGAATCACAAGGGTCAATTGAATCAACAGGGAAGGGGGCCTTCAGAGCTCTCAGACCTCAGATCATTACACCATCCCCCCAGGCCGCCTATAATTAGATAGGAAAAGTGAATAAAAAACAAAAATGCACCTAACTCTAAAGAATTTTTATAAAGACAAAGAGCAAGGTAAAGACACAGAAGAGGACAGTGAAAGCAAAGGAAACACACCCAAAGTCCAAAAGAAAAATATGGATTGGACACAGATTCTAGAAGAACTCAAAAATGACTTCAGAAACTAATTAAGAGAGGCCGAGGAAAAGTGGGAAAGAGAAATGAAAATGATAAAAGGAGAAATGAAAGTGAAGTAAGGAGAAAGGAAAGTGATGCAAGAAGAAATTAAAGTAATGCATGAAGAAATGGGCCAACTGAAAAAGGAGAGTCAAAAACTGACAGAGGAAAACCAGGCCATCAGAATTGACCATCTAGAAAATAATGATTTCATAAAAAATCAAGAAACAATAAAGCACAATCAAAGGAATGAAAAAAGAGGAAAAAAAGAAATATCTTATTAAAAAAACAAAAACCTTAGAAAATAGATCTAGGAGAGACAATTTGAGCATTATTGGACTACCTGAAAGCTATGATCATTAGAAAACCTTGGACATCATATTATATGAAATTATCAAAGATAAATGCCCAGAGATCCTTGAACAAGAAAATAAAATTCAAATTGAAAGAATTCACAGATTGCCTGCAGAAAGAAATCCTCAAATGACAACTTCCATGGATATAATAGCTAAATTCAAGAGCCACCAAGCCAGGGAAAAATACTTTAAGCAGCCAGAAAGAAACCATACAAATACCATGGAGCTACAATCAGGATCACTCAGGACCTAGCAGCTTCTACATTAAAGGATTGAAAAGGCATGATAAATTATATTCAGGAAGCAAAAGTTTTGGGGTTACAACCCAGAGTCAACTATTGAACAAAACTGAGTATATTCTTTCAGGGAAAAAAAATGGACATTCAATAAAATAGAAGATTTCCAAGCATTCATGAGGAATAAGCCAGACCTAAATAAAAAATTTGAAGTCCAAACACGAGACACAAGAGAACCCCAAAAAGGTAAATAAGAAAGAGAAAATTTAAGGGTCTCACTAAGGTCAAAATGTTTATATGCCTACATGGAAAGAGGATTTCTGTAATTTTCAAAAATTTCTCTTAGAAGTAGAGAAGACTTTACTCTTCTCTTCTACAGAAGGAATTTACTCAGAAAGAGGGTGGAGAAGTAAGCTGATTGTGATGATATGATATATAGGTAAATGTGAAGCTATGGAACGATATGTAAGTATGATATATACATATGAATGATATGTAAAAAATCAATCAAGAGCTGAGAGAGTTGCACTGAGAGAAAACAGAAGGGAGAGACAAAATGGGGTAAATATTATAACACAAAGAGGCATGAAAATCATTATAGAGAGGGGAGGATAAGGGTGGTAGCAGGCAATGCTTAAACTTTACTCTCATTGTAAAGGGCTCAGAGAGTGGAAAACAAGTATACTCAATTGGTACAAAATTCTATCTTACCCTTTTCGTTAGGATATAGAATTCTATCTTACCCCACAGAGATTTAGAAGGGGAATAAGACATGGGAGGAGAGAGGTAACTGGAGAGAGGAGGAAGTAGGGGGGTGGGTGACAAAAAGCAAAACACTGGTGAGGAAGAACAGAGAGAAAGGGAAAAGAGTAGCATTTAAAGGGGACAATATGATGGAGGGCAATAGACAGTTAGTAATGATAACGCTGAATGTGAATGAGATGAATATACTCATTAAATGGAAGCAGATAGCAGAGTGGCTAAAAAACCAGAATCCTATTATATACTGTTTACAAGAAACATATTTGAGGCAGGGTGACTCTCAGAAGGTAAAAGGCCAGAGCAGAATTTATTATGCATCATTTAATGTAGGAGTAGCAATCATGATATCAGACAAAGCTAAAGTAGAAATTGATCTGATTAAAAGAGATGAGGAAGGAAATTACTATCTGTTAAGGGGTAATATAAACAATGAAGTAATATCATTACTAACCATTTATATACCAAATGGCATAGCTTCTAGATTTCTAAAGGAGAAATTAAAGAAGCTCAAGAAGGAAAGAGATAGTAAGACCATATTAGTGGAGGATTTCAATCTTCCCCTTTCAGAACTAGATAAGTTAAACCAGAAAAAAAGGAAAGAAAGAAGGTAAGTAAATGAAATGCTAGAAAAAGTAGAGTTAATAGATATCTGGAGAAAACTGAATAGGAATAAAAATAAAAAATAAAAATAACTTCTTCTCAGCAATACATGGTACATATACAAAGATCGACCATATACAAGGGCATAGAAATATTGCAAACAAATGCAGAAAATCAGAAATAATACAACTTTTTCAGATCATAATGCAATAAAAATTATAATTAACAAGGGTCCATGGAAAGGCAAATTAAAAATTAATTGGAAACTAAATAATCTAATTCTTCAAAAAGAAATCATACAACCAATTATAGACTTCATTAAAGAGAATGACAATAAGGAGACATCATATTAAAACCTATTGGATACAACCAAAACAGTACTCAGGCAAAAATATATATATCTCTGAAAGCCTATAGCAACAAAATCAAGAAGGAGGAGACCAATGGATTGGCTTCTAACTTTAAAAATTAGAAAAAGAACAAATTAAAAGTCCTGAGATAAAAACTAAATTTGAAATACTAAAAATGGTAGGAGAAATTAACAAAATTGAAAGTAAAAGATTGAACTAATAAATAAGACTAAGAGCTGGTACTTTGAAAAAACAAATAAAATAGATGAAGTACTGGTTAATCTAATAAAAAAAAGAAATAAGATGATCAAATTAACAGTATCAAAGATGAAAAGGGTGATCTCACTGCTAATAAAGAAGAAATTAAGATAATTATTAAGAACTATTTTGCCCAATTATATGGTAATAAATATAACAATCTAGGTGAAATGGATGAATATTTACAAAAAATATAAATTGCCTAGATTAACAAAAGAGGAAATGTAATACTCAAACAATCCCATGTCAGAAAAAGAAATTGAATAAGCCATCAAGGAACTTCCTAAGAAAAAGTCCCGGGACCAGATGGATTCAGAAGTGAATTTTATTGAACATTTAAAGAACAACTAATTCTAATATTATCCAAATTATTTGACAAAATAAGCAAAAGAGTGTTACCAAATTCTTTTAACAACTCAATTATGGTACTGATTCCAAAGCCAGGCAGACCAAAAACAGAGAAAAAAAACCTACAGATCCATCTCCTTAATGAACATAGATGCAAAAATCTTAAGTAGAATACTAGCAAAAATGCTCCAGCAAGTTATCACAAGGATTATTCATTATGATCAAGTGTAATTTATATCAGAAATGCAGGGATGGTTTAATATTAGGAAAACCAATAATATAATTGACCATATCAATAATCAAAACAGAGATCACATGATTATCTCAATAGATGCAGAAAAAAGACTTTGACAAAATACAGTGCCCACTCCTATTGAAAACACTAGAAAATATAGGAATAGAAGGGCCATTCCTCAAAATAATAAAGAGTATATATTTTTAAAACCATCAGCAAGTATCATCTGCAATGGGAACAAGTTAGAAGCCTTCCCAATAAAATCAGGAGTGAAGCAAGGATGACGATTATGACCTCTATTATTTAATATTGTAATAGAAATAATAGCAGTAACAATTAGAAAAGAAAAAAAATTGAAAAGATTAAAGTAGGCAATGAGGAAACTAAGCTATCACTCTGTAGATGATATTAGTGTTTACTTAAAGTATTCTAGAAAATCAAGTAAAACACTAGTGGAAATAATTAAAATCTATAGCAAAGTGGCAAGATACAAGATAAACCCACACAAATAATCAGTATTTCTATGTATTTTCAACAAAATTCAGTAGCTGAAGTTAGAAAGAGAAACTCCATTTAAAATCACTCTAGGCAATATAAAATATTTAGGAATCTATCTACCAAGACAAGCATATGAATTATATAAATACAACTACAAAACACTTTTCCTACAATTAAAACTGGATCTAAATAATTGGAAAAACATTCATTGCTCATAGGACAAGCTAACAATAAAAATTACAACATTAACCAAATTAATCTACTTATTCAGTGCCCTACCTATAAAACTAATAAAAAAAACTTTTTTATAGAATTAGAAAAATTATAACAAAATGCATCTGGAAGAACAAGAGGTGAAGAATATCAAGGGAAATAATGGAAAAAATTGTGAAGGGTTGAGGCCTAGCAGTACCAGATCTTAAACTATACCATAAAGCAGAGGTCATCAAAACAATACGGTAGTGGCTAAGAGACAAAAGGGTGGATCAGTGGAATAGACTAGGGGTAAATAACCTCAGTAAACTAGTGTTCAATTAACCCAAAGATCCCTGATTTGGGACAAGAACTCACTATTTGACAAAAACTGCTGGGAAAAATTGGAAAACAGTATGGGAGAAATTAGGTTTAGATCAACATCTTACATCCCATACCAAGATCAATTCAGAATGGGTAAATGACTTAAATATAAAGAATGAAATTATGAGTAAATTAAGTGAACATAAAATAGTATACCCGTTAGATCTGTGGGAAAATAAAGAATTTAAGACCAAGCAAGATATAGAGAACATTACAAAATGTAAAATGAATGACTTTGATTATATCAAATTAAAACGGTTTTGAACAAACAAAACCAATGCAACCAAAATTAGAAGGAAAACAACAAACTGGGAGAACATTTTTATAACAAAACTCTCTGACAAAGGTTTAATTTCCCAAAAAATAAGGAACTAAGTCAAATTTACAAAAAATTAAGCCATTCCCCAATGGACAAATGCTCAAGGGACATGACTAGGCAGTTTTCACAGGATGAAATCAAAACTATCAACAAACACATGAAAAAGTATTCTAAATTCCTCCTGATTAGAGAAATGCAAATGAAAACAACTCTTAGGTACCACCTAGCCAACTGGCCAATATGGCAGCAAAAGAAAGTGATAAATGTTGGAGGGGATATGGAAAAATTGGGATACTAATACACTGCTGGTGGAGTTGTGAATTGGTACAACCATTCTGGAGGGCAATTCGGAACTATGTGCAAAGGGTTTTAAAAAAATGCCTACCCTTTTACCCAGTCATACCACTACAGGGTTTGTATCCCAAAGAGATAATAAGGAAAAAACTTGTACAAAAATATTTATCACAGTGCTCTTTGTGGTGGCACAAACTTGGAAAATAAGGGAGTGTCCATCAATTGAGAAATGGCTGAATAAATTGTGATATCTGATGGTGATGGAATACTATTGTGCTGAAAGGAATAATGAACTAGAGGAATTCCATGTGAACTGAAAGACCTCCAGGAATTGATTCAGAGCAAAAGGAGCAGAACCAGGAGAAAATTGTATGCACAGCCTGATACGTTATGGCACAATCCAATGTAACAGTATTCTCTACTAGCAGCAATGCAATGATCTGGGATAATTCTGAGGAACTTATGATAAACAAGCCACATTCATAGAAAGAACTTTGGGGGTAGAAAAGCAGAAGAAAAACATATGATTGATCACGTGGTTTGATAGGGATATGATTAGGGTTTTAATATTAAAAGATCACTCTACTGCAAATATGAATAACAAGGAAATTGGTTTTGAACAATGATAGATGTATAACCCAGTGGAACTGCTTGTCAGCTCCAGGAAGGGTGAAGGAAGAGGAGAGGGAGAGAACATGAATCATAACCATATAAAAATATTCTAAGTCAATTGATCAATAAATTTTTTAAACTTTTTTTTAAAAAAGCCTTACACAATCTGGTCCATTTCTACCTTTCCTATTTTCTCATACCTCCAAGTACTCTGCAATGCTATTTTCTGTTTCTTGACTGCAATTGTGTTTACTGGTATTCTCCCTCATCTAAAACCTAAAATGTTCTCTTCTCTTCATTGCTGCCTCCTAATTTCCTTGGCTTCTTCAAAACTCAGATCAAGTCATATCTTCTATAAGAAGCCTTTCCAAGTCCTCCTTAATCTTAATGCTCTCCCTCTGAGACTAACCCTAAACCTATCCTGTATATAAGATGTTTGTACATGTTTGCATGTTATATCCCACTTGCAATGAATGTAAATCTAAGCTTTCAGACTCTGTATTGCAGTAATTAACATTTACAGTTTTTAAAGAAGACTTTCTAAAATCTTGTATTTTTCTTTTGTCCAAAGCATCAGGCCAGTCTGACTTCAATAAGATAGCTCTTCTGGTCTTTCTGGCAACAATATCAGCTTTTTCTACAGGCTGGGATTTTCACTGGCACAGAAATACCGTTTCTACTTTGTTAAGTGCCATCGAGTCAAGAATTAACTGTACTGAGGTAGCCTCTTCTGCTATTTTGAGCCATTTTCAATTCTTCTAAGAAGGAAGCATGCAAAGGCATGTTTTCACACACCATTTCCACAGCAACATACTTAAGTGAAACCTATCAGCAGATCCTCCAGATCTGAATACAGCTGTTCATCAGGACCCACTTTGCTATATAAGCAACCCAAAGGGTTCTTTTCTCAAGCATGCTATGTTACATCCTTCTAAACTATTACAAAAGGTTAGGAAACTTTCCAGATTTTGACTCTCCCTGTGCTGAGTTCTCATGATTCACTCTAACAAAACTAGAAGCTGACAAAGTAATTCTAAGTTGTGGGACATTGGGCTAAAAGGAAGCTTTCAGTATTACCTGGTACAAAACACTCAAAAAACTCATAAGGGCTTTTTAAAAAAATTTAGAATATTTTCCCATGGTTACATGATTCATGTTCTTTCCCTCTCCCCAACTCCACCCCACCCATAGCCAATGCGCAATTCCACTGGGTTTTACACGTGTCATTGATTAAGACCTATTTCCATATTATTGATAGTTGCACTAGGGTGATCATTTAATGTCTACATCCCATCAGCCCATGTGTTCAAGTAGTTGTTTTTCTTCTGTGTTTCTACTCCCATAGGTCTTCCTCTGGATATGGATAGCTTTCTTTCTCATAAGTCCCTCAGCATTGTTCTGGATCATTGCACTGTTGCTAGTAGTCCATTATGTTTGATTGCAACACAGTGTATCAGTCTCTCCTGGTTCTGCTCCTTTCACTCTGCATCAATTCTGGGAGGTCATTCCAGGTCACATGGAATTCCTCCAGTTCTTTATTCCTTTGACCACAAGAGTATTCCATCACCAACAGATACCACAATTTGTTCAGCCATTCCCCAGTTGAAGGATATTCCCTCATTTTCCAATTTTTTTTCCTACCACAAAGAGCATGGCTATAAATATTTTTGTACAAGTCTTTTTCCCTATAATCTCTTTGGGGTATAAACCTAGCAGTGGTATAGCTGCATTAAAGGGCAGTCTTTATAGCCCTTTGAGCACACTTCCAAATTGCCATCCAGAATGGTTGGATCAATTCACAACTCTACCAGCAATGCATTACTGTCCCAATTTTGCCACATCCCCTCCAACATTCACCACTTTCCTTTGCTGTCATGTTAGCTAATCAACTAGGTGTCATAAGGGCTTTTGAGTGCCTTTGAAGGCCAACCTTCAGAGCAAGTCAAAGAGAATAAGATAAAAACTCCAATCTATTCAGGGAAATTGGTGTCTTCTAAGTTAGACAAGTTCCCCACACCTCTAGAAGGAGATATATAGTACTGTCTGTCTATGGAACCTTCAGAAAAATCATTAAATATATTTTATCAGTGTTCCCTGGATTTTGCAGGTTTGTTATTAAAGAAAGCAAATGAATTCAAATAAAATAGAACCTGCCATGGACCTTCATTTAAACCTTGAATCAGATAATTTTTTAAACAACTTTTCTTAACTTCCCAAAAATGCCAGTTTTTTTGCTCTTTGTCACTTACATGGATCCCCAGAAGGAACAAATATGTATATATATTTACAAGGCAATCTTGAAGCAATATTCTTCACTATCTGTAACACTCTAGCAGTATGGTTACATGGCTTTTCTCCAGATATAGTGGGGAGGCCACAATGAGAAGCAGGTGAGAAAAGTAAGAATTGAATCAAGCAGAAAGTCAAATTTTAAAGAGTTGAGAGGCTGTAAGGAGTCCAGTGGAGATCACATATACAAAATCACTGCACATGCACACATTCCCACACACTATACAATTGTCTGGGAGCATTCACCCAGGAAGTATTGATTGAACCCTGATTATTGAATGTTGGGTGAGGATGGCAAATGAACTCCAAAGCACTGTGTGCTTCTTTTGCATACCCTCTAGATAGCATCTGCTCATATAAGAGCTTTGAAAGCATGAAATGGAAAAAAAACTGTAGGCAGGTCCCATTAGCCTAATTTCTTAGGAAGCATTTGTGAAGGGTGGCATGGTGGATGGAATGATAGACCTGGGGTCAGGAAGATCTATGTTTGCATCCTAATTGTATGCAAAAATACAAAATGTATTTGCCATGTACTCCTAGGCAAGTGACTTTTGCTCATCAGCAAAATGAGGAACATAGATTTAGAGCTAGAAGAGACTTTACAAGTCCTTTGGTTGAACTTTCTCATTTTTACAAATGAGTAAGTCCAAGTCCAGAAAGGTTGTGTCCAAATAAATTATGACTTCTCCACAGCCTTGTGACTTCTCCTGGGTAAAATGAATGCAAGTCCTCTAACTTCAAATCTAGGACTCTTTCTACTATGTTAAAGGGCCATTGAGAAGAATAAATAAGATAATGTATGTAAAATATTTTAAAGTTTTACATAAATTTCCCACTATTATTGTTGTTGTTATTATTATTTTCTGAAATCTTTTATCAGGTCTGTATTGCCAAGTCTTGGGAAAAAATAGAGATATTTCTCTAGGCTAGGGGCTTTGACCTGAAGTTCTTGGACCCCCAGATTTCAGGAGATCCATGAATGTGCATGGGAAAAAAACTTGTCTTTATTTTGGCTAACCTTTAACTTAAATTTAGCATTTAATTATGAATGAAGACATTATTTTGAGGAAGGTACCCATAGGCTTCACCAGATTGTCTAAAGGGTCTAAGACACACAAAAAAGGTTAAGACCTCCCATACGCTAGATTTCTTAGGTGAAAGTATCATTGGGAATCAAATGATAAAAATAATCATCTCAATGCTATTTGGCCTTATAGATCTGACCTTTGCAAATTCAAATGCTTATCTGAGTCTAGGGGGAAGGGGCTTCAATAACTGGAGAAAGTGACTTACTTCTGTCCCTTTGCAGAACACTGTGGACAGAAACCCCTCAGGAGGTCAAAGTTCCAATGATAAACTGTTCGTATAGCTGTGATCTATTTAAGCCTGGACCCTATCAGCACTGATATGCCCTTGATTTTGGAAAGGTAACAAAATTAAACAAATTAAAACAGCATGTGTGAGCTTCATTTTTCAGGATCAAGATATATACCTTTTGGTGTCTCTCCCTTCCCCCCCATATCTGTCTCTTTAATCAATTCAACAAAGTGCCAAGGAACCAATTAAGGGGGGTGGTTCATCAGTATTTCAGGCATCACCTTCTACCTCCAAAAAGATTGACCATTATCATTACAAAAATCCACATCTGTGTCAAACTAGGGTGAATTATGCCTTGCTGCACTTCCAGCCATAAAGAGAATAGCACTGAATACTTTAATATGCCATATCCTTACAAGAATGCAGAATGGCTCTCAGGCTCCAAGGTAATCATGTGATAACTTCTTAAATAAGACAACAAAAGAATTAATGTCCTTTTTTTCCTCCTAAAATAGGTCCATGTCTTTGAATACAATTTTATATCATGATTTTGCTCAGTCCAGAGAGCACAGATTCAGAACCTGGCAGTCATGCAGAGATCATGGCTGGGTACTGCTAAGCCCAAGTGCCGAACTGTGAAGGAGCCTTAGAGCAGTGGGAGCTGACAAACCATTAGGCAGATTGGGATGCTCTGCAGCTGTCCAGAATGTGCAAGAGTTGCAGCACTCTCTCCCAGGATTATCTTGCTATAGAGATGACCAGCCTGGTCCTTTAAATACTTTGATCTTCATTGAAGTGGATCTGATCTTCAAGAATTCAGACACTGGTAAATAAGCTCATGGGGGAGGGGAGTTTAATAGGGAGGGGGAAAGCTATCAGAATACCCAGATTGGAATAATTTTTATGTGAACATGAGCAATTATTAGTTGTCTTCATGGCCACATACCATTTTTAAGGACCATTTGAACCCTTATGGCCAAGTCCTTTGCTCACTCAATTTTCTTTATTAGGCAAGTGCTCTGCATACATATTATAGATTTTGACCTTATGAATTCTGTTTATATGCTTCCATCTGAGCAGGTGTTTGAATGCTGAATCCTTGCTCTGTCCAGAGAGGCATTTCACAAAACAATTTCCAAGTCTAATTTTGTCAGTTTTCATCCCTTCACTTCCTACCTCTTTTGATTACCATTACTGGCCATTAATTGCCTACTTAAATTTTTTTTAATGTATGCTCCCTGTCTGTTTGCTTAATACCTTTATTTTAAATTGGCAAATCAAGAGTAGCAGCTATCATTCTCATCCTTGTAATTAACTTGTCAAATACTTAATAAATACCTTACATCATCTCTGTGGGAGTTTCAGTCATTTGGATGATAATTTCCATTCTGCAGCAGCACCGCTGTTGTGATTCAAGAAATAATCTACTACATGGGCCTTAATAAAGATGGAAATTTCCATTTTTACCTGGAAGGAAATTGACATGATATACAAATCGATGTGCATCTATGTTCTGCACATGTGCAGGCATGTAGCCTGTGTTTCCTGGATTATAATCAAAGCTAAAAGTCAATACATTTTTAAATAATCCAAGATATCATAAACATTCACTATACAAGATTCCTTCAATAGACTGTCAGCCTGCTGTAGATTACTTTGCAGATATAGTGTATCCTTACTTAAAGATGGGTCTCTGGAGAGCAATAGAGGCACATTGAAAAGGAGGAAACAATATTAATACAAAATGCAAAGACATTTCTGCCATTTGCATTAGGCTGGTAAAGGAGCCTCGCCTTTTCCCCCTGTCCAGTAAATACTGAAGATGAGCCATTTTTCTATTATTTCAAAGTTAAAGAATCTCTGTGTTGTAGAGGTCAAGATGAAGAAATCTAAGTCCTAACATCTACATTTTTTTAGAACCCTTACCTTCCATCTTGGAGTCAATACTGTGTATTGGCTCCAAGGCAGAAGAGTGGTAAGGGCTAAGCAATGGGGGTTAAGTGACATGCCCAGGGTCACACAGATAGGAAGTGTCTGAGGTCAGATTTGAACCTAGGACCTCCTGTCTCTAGGTCTGGCTCTCAATCCACTGAGCCACCAAGCTGCCCCCTAATCTACTTTTAATAAAGTCTTATTACAATACATTTAAAGGAGCACTATCATGTTTCCAATTCTGGTAGCCAATATGTAATAGTTTTCAAGTTATAAAATCAGATCCAAGTGGAAAGAGGCAACAAAAAGGAGTTTTAAAAGCTCCTTATGGGGGCTATATTTGTACCTTATAAATGGCCAGCCCTATCACTACAAAGAAAGAACAGTAGTGTGAAGGATTCCATTAGTGTAGGGGCATCCAATTTGGGGAACAGCACCATTTCAATTGGCAACCTGAGAAGAAAAATCTTATGCTGTTTCTTGAAACACATGGAGGTGAAATGATTTGCCCAGGGTCACACAATTTTAGTGTCAGGTGAAATATCTAAACCTAGGTGTCTCTTACTCCAAAACCCAGCCATCATAAGACACAGAGGGATATCAGGGAGGGACTTGGGAAGTCATTAATTCTTATGTATGAAAGCACTGCTTTAACCTATATCAGACTATTACTGCCTCAGAGAGGGGAGGTAGGGAGAGAGAGAATCTGAAACTCAAAATGTCAAAACATTTGTCAAAAATTATTTCTACATGTAACTTAAAACTTTTTCAACAATTAAAGAAAAAAAGCACTCATTTATTCCAACCCATTCTCTTAAAGATGAGAAAACTAAGGCTTAGATAGGTTAAGTGACTTGTCTAAGATCACACAAACAGTAAGGGGTAGAGGCAGAATTTTAAACTCGGTCCGGTTGGCCCTTTCTGTTCTGCATGTTCTGCCTCCCTTCCCAGTAGAACACTGAGATAATAATGCCCAAATTGGACACAAACATCTCAGTCCTTCATTGGTGTTTATTTTGGGGATTTGGGTAATTATTATGTGATCTGCTCAATGTTTTATTAAAATTATTATTTTAATATTTTTATTATTATGAGATGCTTTCCTCTGGATTAGATTAACTCAAAAATATGAAGAGCAGAGTATCCATGTAAATCTTTCCCAATTTATCAATTTAAATGCTGCTCTGATTATTCCTTGTTTTAATCAGCAAAGCATTTATTAAGCTCTAATTGCATGCAAAGTGCTGTGTCAACTGCTGGGAATGCAAAAGCAAAAATCTGACAGATCCAGTCTGCCCTCAAGGAACTTGCATTCTACTGGGGCATTTGGAGTAGGGATGGGGAGACTTGAACATTAGAACCAAATGAGAATAGCACTAGAAGACCTAGATCACCACCTTTCTGTGTCTCTTCCTTTCTCTCCCAAAGACTAGCATTTCCCAAAATAGTGTAAACTGTTTCCTTGACATTTTCATCAACAACAGTCCTGAGATTACAATTTAAGGTCTCTATTCTTAAGCTCCACCTTCTCAAATGTGGCTACCTCCCTGATGGACTCAAAATGACTGGAGAATAAGGATGTACAAAGAAAATGAGTTGCACTGAATGAAAAGAAATTTTTCCTGGGGGGAAAAACCATCAACACTGACCCACTCTAGTATATACTCCTCTGGAGTTGGTTGTCTGTTGCTACCAGCTCCAGCAATATTAAATCTTGCTTTGCAAACTGTTTTAAAATGTCAAACTAGTATGGAGCCCACTACCAAGAGGTTAAGAATGGGGAAAATGCCCAGGTCATACCTCAGTGATGTGAAACTAGAGTTCCATTCAGTTTAGGAAAAGGCAAATGACATTTTCTCTCCTCTTTGCCTAAACTTGCAGCATACCATCACTGGCAAGGTTATGGAACAAAGTATACTCTCACCAACCCCTACATTGGACAATTAAATTAATGGACTACCTGGCCAGTCACAGGACAATGTTGGATATTTTAACTATATTCTGAGACTAAAGTGGCTGTATTAAATTGGGGGACTCTGTTGAGCATTCTGAAGTTTGACTGGAACTCATTAAAATGCTAATATCCCAATTTCATTTTGTCAGAAAAGGATTAATTTTAAATGAATTTTTGGCTGTCTACAGAGGCCCCAAAGCAGGGTAAAGCAAAAAGAGCCTGATGCAAATCCATTTGAGTGGCAGCAGTGTCATGAATACACCTCTTTGTCCCCCAAACAGATTTGGGTCCAGTTTCCTCTGCAAGGCAGAGCTGGCACTGCTCAAGAGACTCTCATTGCTGATCCAATTTGCACTCTTGTTGATAACCAGGATTTGTTTTAAAATCAGGGCCCAGACCACAATGAAACTGACAGATCATTCGTGATCTGTTATTAAACAAAAGATGTAGCTCTATCAAAAGTGTGAGAAGAATGAAAATACCTATTTAATGTGGAATAAAAATCATTTGAACCTCAAAAGCATATTAAAATTAATAAATGGTCTTCTTGTCTCAAGTCTCTCACTTTTTCAATTCATACTCTACAACAGACCTAAAGCACAGGTTATTCTCCTGCTCAATAAACTTCAGTAGCTCCTTATTACTTCTAGGATCAAGTCAGAACTCTTTTGTTTGGTACTTAAAGCATTTCATAATTTGGCTACACCGAAACTTTATCCTTTGTTACATATTATTTCCCTTGATATACACTACATTCCAACAAACTGGCCTTCTTACCATTCCTCACATCTGACAGTCCATCTCCTCTCTCTGTGTTTTTGCATAAGCAAATGTCTGAGGTATACTCCCTACTCATCTCTACCTCTAAGAATAGCTCATTTCCTTTAATAGTTAAAATGCCACCTCCTTTAAGAGTCCCCAGCTGCCAGGGCTTCTATCCCCCAAACACCTTGTATTTGATTTACAGATACTCATGTATTGACATGTGGTTTCCCCGTACAAAAAGCAGAAGCCCATTTCACCTTTGGTTTTGTATCTCCAGCACTTGGCTCAGTATCTGATAGTGAATAAATGCTTATTAGCTAACTGACTTGATTTGACCAATCAATCTCTATAGTATCATTTGTCTCACCTTTGTCAGGTGGATCAGTAGGAATAACTATACCAAACATAAGCTTTGATTAGATAAATTTCTGCCACTATGCTTTATGACATTGCTATAACCTAATATTATTCCATATTCACATCACCTTATGTAGTTCTTTTTTCTTTTTTTTTTAAATTTAAAAAATTTTAAAACCCTTACCTTCCGTCTTGGAGTCAATACTATGTTGAAAGAAGAGTGGAAAGGGCTAGGCAATGGGGGTTACATGATTCATGTTCTTTCCCTCCATTCTGCCACTCCACTCCCATAGCCAATGCACAATTCCACTGAGTTTTACATGTATCACTAATCAAGACCTATTTCCATATTTGCACTAGGGTGATTGTTTAGAGTCTATATCCCCAATCATATCTCCATTGACCCATTTGATCAAGCAGTTGTTTTTCTTCTGTGTTTCTGCTTCCACAGTTCTTTCTCTGGATGTGGATAGCATTCTTTCTCATAGGTCCCTCAGAAATGTCTTAGATCATTGCAATGCTGATAGTAGAGAAATCCATTACATTTGATTGCGCCACAGTGTATCTGTCTCTGTGTATATGGTTCTCCTGGTTCTGTTCCTTTCAAGCTGCCTCAATTTCTGGAAGTTGTTCCAGTTCATCTAGACTTCCTCCAGTTCACTATTACTTTTAGCACAATATTATTCCATCACCAGCAGATACCACAATTTTTTTGGCCCTTTCCCAATAATCAAAGGGCATCCCTTCATGGAAAGGTGAAGTTAAAATTAATTAGAAACTAAATAATATAATTCTTCAAAATTGGTGGGTCAAAAAATAAATCATAGAAACAATTACAGACTTCATTAAAAAGAATGACAATGAGGAGAAAACATATCAAAATCTATGCAATACAGCCAAAGCAGTACTCAGGCAAAAATTTATATCTCTGAGTGCCCATAGCAACAAAATCAAAAGGCAAAAGACCAATGAATTGGGCTTGAAACTTAAAAAATTAGAAAAAGAACAAATTAAAAATCTCCAGATTAAAAACTAAATTGGAAATCCTAAAAGTTGAAGGATAAATTAATCAAATTGAAAGTAAAAGAACTATTGAACTAATAAATAACACTAACAGCTGGTACTTGGAAAAAAAAACAAATAAAATAGATAAAATACTGTTTAATCTAATCAAAAAAATAAAGAAGAGAATCAAAAGAGAATATAGAAGAATCTATAAGAATATAAAGAAGAGAATCAAAAAAAAGGGTAATCTCACCTCTAATGAAATAGAAATTAAGGTAAATATTATGAACTATTTTTCCAGTTACATGGCAATAAATGTGACAATCTATGTGAAATGGGTGAATATTTACAAAAATATAAATTGCCTAGATTAACAAAAGATGAAATAAAATACTTAAATAATCCCATCTCAGAAAAAGATATTGAACAAGCCATCAAGGAACTTCCTAAGAAAAAATCCCCAGGGCCAGGTGGATTCACAAGTGAATATTATCAAACATTTAAAAAGTAAATAATTCCAATTCTATACAAATTATTTGACAAAATGAGCAAAAAAGGAGTCTTACCAACTTCTTTTTATGACACAAATATGGTATTGATGCCAAAGCCAGGCAGAGCAAAAAGAAAGAAAACTACAGACCAATATCTCTAATGAACATAGATGTAAAAATCTTAAATGGAATACTAGCAAAAAGACTGTAGCAAGTGATCAGAAGGATTACTCACTAAAAACCATGTCGAATTTATACCAGGAATGCAAGGATGGTTTAATATTAGGAAACCTTACACATATTCGACCATATTAATAATCAAGCCAACAGAAATCGCATGGTTATCTCAATAGATGCCGAAAAAACCTTTGACAAAATACAACACCCATTTCTTTTGAAAATACTAGAAAGTATATGAATTGAAGGGCCATTTCTCAAAATAATAAACAGTATATATCTAAAACCATCAGTAAGTATCATCTGCAAAGGGAAAAGTTAGAAGCCTTCCCAACAAGATCAGGAGTGAAGCAAGGATGCCCATTATCACCTCTATTATTTATTATTGTACTAGAAACATTAGCAGTAGCAATTAGAGAAGAAAAAGTAATTGAAGGGATTAAAGTAGGCATTGAGGAAACTAAACTATCACTCTTTGCAGATGGTATGATGGTATACTTAAATAATCCTAGAAAGTCAACTAAAAGGCTAGTAGAAATAATTAACAAGTAGAGCAAAGTGGCAGGGTACAAGATAAACTCACATAAATCATCAGCATTTCTATATATTTCCAACAAAATTCAGCAGCTGGACTTAGAAAGAGAAGCTCCATTTAAAATAACTCTAGACCATATATAGTATTTAGGAATCTATCTACTAAGACAAACTCACAAATTATATAAATACAACTACAAAACATTTTTCCCACAATTAAAATTGCATCTAAGTAATTGGAAAAATATTAACTGCTCATGGGTAGGACAACCTAATATAATAAAAATGACAATCCTCCCCAAATTAATTTACTTATTCAGCACCATACCTATTAAACTATCAAAAATTTTTAAAGAATTATTAAAAATTATAACAAAGTTCATCTGGAAGAACAAAAGATCAAGAATATCAAAGGAAATAATGAAAAAATGTGAAGGATGGGGGTCTAGCAGTACGAAATCTTAAACTGTACTATAAAGCAGTGGTCATCAAAATAATATGGTACTGGCTAAGACACAGAAGGCTGACTCAATGGAATAGACTAGGGGCAAATGACCTCAGCAAGCTAGTGTTCAATAAGCCCAAAGATCCCTGCTTTTGGGACAAGAACTCGCTATTTGTCAAAAACTGCTGGGAAAATTGGAAACAGTATGGGAAAAATTAGATTTAGATCAACATCTCACACCCTCTGCCAAGATCAATTCAGAATGGGTAAATGACTTAAATATAGAGTGAAATCATAAATAAATTAGGTGAACATAGAATAGTATACTAATCAGATTTGTGGGATAGGAAGGAATTTAAGATTAAGCCAGAGAGAGAGAACCGGAGCAGCTGGGTGGGCTCAATGGATTGAGAACCAGGTCTAGAGATGGGAGGTCCTAGGTTCAAATCTGGCTTCAGACACTTCTCAGTTCTGTGACCCTGGGCAAGTCATTTAACCCCCACTGCCTAACCCTTACCACTCTTCTGCCTCAGAACCAATACACAGTATTGATTCTAAGATGGAAGGTAAGGGTTTAAAAAAAGAGAGAGAGAGAGAACATTACAAAATGTAAAATGAATGACTTTTATTATATCAAATTTAAAAGGTTTTGTACAAACAAAACCAATGTAACCAAAATTAGAAGGAAAGCAACAAACTGGGAGAACATTTTTATAGCAAAACTCTCTGACAAAGGTTTAATTTCCCAAATATATAAGGAACTAAGTCAAATTTACAAAAAAAAAATCAAGCCGTTCCCTAATCAACAAATGTCAAGGGATATGAATAGGCAGTTCTCAGATGAACAAATCAAAACTATCAATAATCACATGAAAAAGTGTTCTAAATCCCTCCTGATTAAAGAAATACTTCTAAAAACAACTCTGAGGTATTACCTTACACCTTGCAGATTGGCCAATATGGCAGCAAAGGAAAGTGATAAATTTTGGAGGGGATGTGCAAAATTGGGACACTAATACACTGCTGGCGGAGTTGTGAATTGGTCCAACCATTCTGGAGGGCAATTTGGAACTATGTGCAAAGGGCCTTTAAAGACTGCCTGCCCTTTGATCTAGCCATACCACTACTGGGTTTGTACCCCAAAGAGATAATAAGGAAAAATACTTGTACAAAAATATTCATATTTATATTCTTTATGGTGCCAAAATGGAATGCAATACTTTGGGAATGGTCATTACCTTTTTTATTGACCCCACAATTCTCTTAAAACTAATCAAAGAATGCATTAGCTTTTTTAGTCTCCATATCACACTGTTGATTTATATAAAGCTTCTGATCCATGTAAACCCCCAAGCCTTTTTCAGTTTATATGCTCTTTATTTTGAAGTTCATTTTCTTGAACCAAAGTATAAGATTTTACATTTATCCCTACTGAAATTCTTCAGATTAGATTTTGTCTAACATTCTAGTTTATTGATTATTTGGGGGAACCTGACTTTTGGGAGTTATCTTACCCAACTTTGTGTCATCTGCAAATCTGAGAATATACAAACTATTCTAATTCTAAGCAATTGATAAAAATATTCAAGAGCACAGTGTCAACCTCTACCAGTGACTTCCATTCCACATTTTCCCACTATAGACTACGATTTGTGAGTACAGCCATTCAATCATTTCCAAGTCCACTTATATGTACTACTGCCTAGCTCATATTTTTCCATCTCATCTACAAGGAAATCATATGAGACTTTACCAAATATTTTGTTAAATCCTAAGAAAATTATATCTATAGCATTTCTCTGATCAAACAGTCTAGTATTCCTGTCAAAAAAATGAAGCAAAAGTTAATCTAACATGAATTATTCTTTTTTTTATTATTTTTTTACATTTATTAATATTCATTTTTAACATGGTTACATGATTCAAGCTCCTCCTTTCCCCTTCAACCCCCCCCCCGCGCCCCCCCTACCCATGCGCATTTCCACTAGTTTTGTCATGTGTCCTTGATCAAGACCAATTTCCAAATTGTTGGTAGTTGCATTGGTGT